>NW_006400068.1:2552776-2553910 GCF_000299155.1 Elephantulus edwardii | reverse complement strand
ATATCTGCTTGGATGTCAGTTATGGTCTCTTTGGGATATATTCCCAGTAGTGGAATTGCTGGGTCAAATGGTATCTCTCTTTGCAACTTTTTGAGAAAGCGCCATACCACCTTCCACAGTGGTTGCACCAATTATTATTATTCATTCATTGTTGCACTTTTCTCCCCACCCACCCCACCCCCACCCCCAGTTCGCTCCTCTCCTTGAAAAGCGAGGTAAACTTTTATAACTCATCTTTATTTCTGCTGATATTCTGTAAATACCTGTTCCCTGAGAGCATATTGTCTAAGAAAGAGAAAGAAGGGGGACTGGAGAATTGGCTGAAATTGTACGAGCCATGTGTTGTAAGTTGCTCATGGATACACAGTCCATAAAATGGGTAACTTACAAGAGATATATAACTATATATCTACATATCTATGTATCTATATATCATCAATATATCTAAAATGCTATAATGGTTACCCATAGTGGACAGTGTTTGGCAGAGCTCCCAGAATTGAGACAGGCTTGGAAACAGGAGTGGAATCCACTTCCTAAGCAGCATGCCTCTGGAAACTCTGAATGTAGAGAAATGATGATAGCTATAGACCAGAGTTTGGGTCTTTTATTCATAGGGTTACTATGAATCATGCTTGACTTGACGGCACTTAACAACATATACATCATGGTACTGGCAGAGAGTATTGAGTATACCGTAGACTGCTGAACACACAGGTGTGTCTTGGAAGAAGTACAACCAGAATGCTCCTGTAAGCAAGGACGGCAAGACTTTGTTTCAGATACTTTGAACATGTTATCAAGAGGGGCCAGTCCCTTAAGAAAAACTTGGAAAAATAGAAGGTTAGCCAAAGAGAGTAAGATCCTCCATGAGATGACTGCAGTAATATAAGCAAAGCATAGATTATAAAGATGGCTCAGAATCAGGCAGAGTTTTTGTCTGTTAAACATAGTCACAGAGTCAGATTCAACTTGATGGCATCTAACAACAACTTTCTGATGCAGATAGTGTAAGGGATCTATGCTTTACACTTTCTTGTTGTTGTTGTTGTTGTTATGTGCTGTCGAGTCGTTTCCGTCTCATAGCGACCCTATGCACAACAGCCCTAAACCCTGCTCTATCCTGCGCCAACC
>NW_006400068.1:2543111-2551498 GCF_000299155.1 Elephantulus edwardii | reverse complement strand
CTGAAGATTATCCAAAAACGATTAGAACAGCACATCAGCAGAGAACTGCCGGAAGTCCAGGCTGGGTTTAGAAGGGGTCGTGGTACTAGGGATACACTATCTTAGGCCCTCTTTATACACAATATTTTCACAAAAACTGAACATGTACCATGTGCTTTAAGTTTTGGAAAATAGTGCAAGACTACTGATTTAATATTTATGAGAAATTACATTTTATATTCTCTTCCTTGAATCCGTATCGCCGTCTTAGGTATATCTCTAAATTTGGTTCTTTAGAGATTAAAGAAAAGCAAGCATAAGTAACTTGTTTAAGTGTGATATAATCTTACAATTTATTTATAATTTCTAAGTGAGTGAATTGAGACTAGAATTTGTAGGGTTTTTTGGGGTTATAATCTGGCATTTAATCTACTGATGAGCTTTCCTCCCTCTTTGTGTTTGACAGACACACATTGTTTCATAGAAGCAAATGCCACATTTCTTTTAATCTATAGCTCTGTGACATGTAACAGATGAATTCTGGATCCTGAGTTTAAAGATATTGTTTTGCCATCTTATTTAACTTTTTTATTTAAAAAGTGTCTTTTTAAAATTTTTTTAAATTTTATTTTATTTAAAACATTTACAGAGATTTTGTATTTCCATTCATTCATTGTTGCATTTTTCTCCCTGCCCACGCCTCTTCCCCAGTTCGCTCTTGTCTTTGAAAAGTAAAAGAAACATTCTTTCATTGGTATACAGTCCCACCCCACCACCCCCTTTTCCAGTACACTCCACTATGCAACCTTCATTCTGGACTTTTGTCATTAATGTAATACCCAATCATGTATCTCTTTTAAACTGTTCTCTCACTCATCTCTTTCAAAGCAGTATACATAATTTATCCCATCTTTCTCAGTCTCCCCCCAACCCTGATGTCAGTCTCATTCTACAACAGTGGCACCATGCAGTATTTGTCCTTTTGTGACTGAGATCTTTCACTCAGTATTATGTCCTCCAGGCTCACCCATTTTGAATAATATTGCATGAGTTCCTTGTTTTACAGTGTAGCATAGTTTCCAACTCTGTGCTATTGTGAACAAAGCTGCAATAAACATGGGTGTGCCTGAATGTTTTTTAATATGTAGCTGGCAGTTTGGTTGCTATAGTACTCAGATTTTAGTTGCTTATTAACCACTGCTTTTGCTGAACTTACAGATGGATTGAGTGATGAGAATAATGATGATCGAGTACTAAAATGCTGCCTTCAATACCAGGAATTATTCCCTTGTTCTGTTGTTATTCTGTGCACGTAAGTTTCATGGTAATTTCATTCTTTTAAAAAATGTTATTGTTTTTCCATATCAAGGATCAAATACATACAATTTTTTACTTCTAGTGAACATACTTAGTTGTCTCTGATATTTTTGTGTGTGTTTATTTTTTGTATGTGTGCATTGTGTGAGCTATAGAAGAGTGAGATTGAGATCTAAAATAGACGCTAAAGTTTCAATATAATTAATAGAATATTTAGAAAACTTTTCCCAATAAAATAGTATAGAAATTAAAATTTGCTTATTTTTGTCATTTGACAACAAAGTTACTACATTTTTTAGGAAGGAGAGAGAGTTTATGTTGCTGTAGTTTTGTAGGTGCCTACTCTGGTTTTCTAGGTGACTGCCTTGCTTGCAGTCCTGACCTTGCCATTTACCAGGTTTGCAACTTTGACAGGTTACTCAGTTTCATTTCTTCGTAGGAGAAAAATAGGAATAATAATAATTTCTGCCTCATGAAGTTATTGTAAGTGAGGCTATTCCTTGAAAGGGGAGATCATGCTTGGAAAGGTGGAGGATCACCAGAAGAGAGGAAAACTTCCAATGAGATGGATTCACACAGTGACCTCAGTGATGTAGGCTAAAATGTGTCAGAGAAAAGGGTTCAGGACTGTTGCTTATAGGGTCGCTGTGAGTTGTACTCAACTTGATTGCACCCAACAACAACAATATTAAGGAAAATCTTGTAGATTTCTCTCCCTAACTTTAAAATTTTTTTTCCTTTTGTACTTTGAAATATAATTTTTTAAAAAATTTTATTAATTTTAATGAAAGTTTACATAGACTTAGGGTTTCCAGTCATTCATTGTTGCACATTTCTCCCTGCCCAGCCCCTTCCTCTAAATTCACTCTTCTTTTTGAAAAGAAAAAGATTCTTTCATTGTTATGCAATCCCTCCCCCCAAGTCTGCTCCACTGTGCAGCCTTCACTCTGGAATTCTGTAATGACAGAAATACGCATTCATATATCCCTTTTAAACAGTTCTCTCTGTCATCTGTTTCAATGCAATATACATTATTCCTCCCCTCTTTTTCTGTCTTACCTCAACCCTGATATCAGTCCTGTTTTACAACAGTGGCGCTATGCAATATTTATCCTTTTGTGACTGAGATATTTCACTTAGCATTATGTCCTCTAGGGTCACCCATTTTGTATAATATTTCATGAGTTTTTTTGTTTTTCAGTGCAGCATAGTATTCCATTGTGTGAATATACCACAGCTTCTCTATTCATTCCCTTGTTAATGGGCACTTGGTTTGTTTCCAGCTCTTTGGTATTGTGAACAAAGCCACAATAAACATGGGTGTGCACCACCTTTTGGGTGGTGGTTATGGTTTCTTTAGGGTAAATTCCCAGTAGTGAAATTGCTGGGTCAAATGGTATTTGTATTTGCAACTTTTTTGAGGAAGCGCGGTACTGCTTTCCATAGTGGTTGCACCATTTTACATTCACACTAACAGTGAATAAGGGGTCCAGTTTCTCTACAATTTCGCCAGCATTTGTTGCTTGCTGTTCTCTTAAATTTTGCTATTTTTACTGGGGTGAGAGATACCTCATAGTTGTTTTGATTTGTATCTCTCTTAGAGCTAAGGATTTTGAACATTTCTTCATGTGCTTGTTGAGCATCTGAATGTCTTCTTTGGTGAAGTGTCTGTTCATATCCTGTGACCATTTTTCAATTAGGTTATTTACCTTTATCTTGTTGTGGTAGTGTCCTCATTATTTTAGTCTGGTTCTTTTTCTGTTCGTTTGGCTTCCTTTCCTGTCCTTACTGACCCCATCTTTGCTTTTGAGTAGTCTCACGTTCCTTTTAATCTCACATAGTTGTTTGCTTAAACTCATGGGTGATATTTACTTTATAAGGCAATCTATTATTTGACCGAAGAGTGACCATTGGGAGTAGCTTTATGGCCAATTTAAAGGGTGTCTTTTAATTGCTCTTCTCAGAGTTGTTCTAGGCATTTGCCCTTTTTTCAGCATGTTTCTCACATTTTTTTCTGGGACATTGTATTGTATCCCTGGTCAGAATGGTTGGTCATAGTAACCAGGCACCATATCTCTCTTTGTAACTGGAGACTTAACACAATATATTTACTTAGATGTTTCTTACATATTTCATAAAAGCCTGAATCTGGTCATCTCTAAAAGTAAACATTTGATTTTCCCTTATACTATTTTCTATATGAATAATATGTTGCTAAACCTGGATACCCACTAGGCCTTTCTGCTACCTGAATTACCCTTAAAATATCCAGTAAATTAGTGAGTGAGTCCAGCTGATGCTCTCTCCAAAACATTTTATATGGTCTTCTTTACTTATCTTCCCCATCACCATCCTGCCAAGCACATTATATTTTTCTGAACTTCTCTTCTAGGACAAATACATTATTTACATCCACATTTATCCTTCTTCACTCTTCTTCCAAAAGCTGTACTGGTATTTTCCCCTCCAATTTTGCAAATATTTTATTGTGAGGAATTTTAGTGGTATTGAAAATGAACAGAAGAATTCATTAAGCCCTAAACACCAAGCTACAACAGTTATCAAGATTCTATATCTGTAATTTGGTTCTTTTTTAGATAGTTCTATGTATTTTGAGGAACTATAAATATGCATTTGAAACTCACAAATTTTTCCTATATAATGTTGATAGATTGATATACCTGTGTAGCATATATCCTTCTTAATATATAGGATACTTACATCTCCTAGAAAGTACTCTCTTCCATTTGTGCTTTCTCTAGTTTCTTTTTTTTTAAAAAAAAATTTATTATTTTTTGTTTGTGTACCATCAAATCAGGTCTGACTAGTACAGGAGGAGATTGTCCCTCCTTCTCCAGCAGAGCATTTGGTGGATTCGAACTGCTCGCCTCTGGGATTGCAGTGCAGCTTTTTGCCACTAGACCACCAGAGCTCCCTTCTCTAGTTTCTTAAGGTAGAGGTTTAGATTAATTGATTTTGACTGTTACTAATTTTCCTCTAAGGACTACTTGTATCCTACAAATATTGGTGGTGGTGGTGGTGGTGGTTTTGGTGGTGATGTGTGCTGTCAAGTTGGAACTGACTTACATCTGACCCTCCAGTGGATTTTCAGAGCCTGTTAACAGTATGGGAAAAGATTGCCCATCATACTCTCACAGGGCAGCTGGTAGATGTAAACCACATATCTTTAGGATGGCGGCACAACTTCTTACCACTAGTCCATTAAAGCTTATTTTCATTCAATTCTCTATACTTTGCATTTTCTCTTGTGATGTTCTTTTTGGTCATGTAAATTTCCCAGATATCTTTGCATTATTAATTTGTTGTTTAATTGCTTTATGGTTCCAAACCCATTTTATAGGATTTTTATTTTTTAAAATTTGTTGAAGGTTGTTTAGTTTCCTAGAATATGATTTATTGGTAAATATCTCATGTATTCATGAAAAAAAAAGACCAGTCTGCTGGGTGATTGGAGAATTCTATAGATTTCATTTAGAGTAAGGTGATTGATGAAAGATTGAATATAATAGAACCAAGTATATGCTCTCTGTTGTTAACCAATATGAATTACATCTCAGTATTAAGAAAACAACAATTTTCACCACCAAAGCAATTGACAGCATCATATTAGATAGTGAAAAGATTGACGTTGTTGGTGAGTTCATCTTGCTTAGATCCACAATCAACAACACTCTTTGCATTAATAGTCAGGAAATCAAAGGACAAGTTACATTGAGAAAATCTACTGTCAGGGATCTCTCCAGAGTGCTGAAGAGCAATGATATTAGTCTAGAGTCTTAAGGTGCTCCTGATCCAGGTTATTGTCTTCTCAGTTACTTGCTATGCATCATAGAACTGGACAATAAATAAGAATGACAAAAAAAGGAATCTATGCCTTTGAGGTATGGTGCTGGAGAAGAGTATTGAAAATACCATGGACTGCCAAAAGAACTAACAAGTTTGTCCTGGAGGGTGAAACCAGGTTTTTCCTTGGAAGCCAGGAATTTGAAACTTTGTCTCACATGCTTAAGAGGGACCAGTCCTTGGAGGAGGACATCATGTTTGGAAGAGTGGAGGGTCAGCTCAGGAGAGGAAAACTCTGTGATATGGATGGACATAGTGACTGTGACAATGGGAGCAAGAATGTTAGAGACAATGTGATTGGCTCAGGATAAGGCTGGGTTCAGAGCAATTGTTCATAGTGTCACTATGAGTCATAGTTGACTCAACAGCACATAACACCAGCAAGAACAGCAGAAACCTACTTTAAATATAGGTCTATAAATGGATGGAAAGTAAAAGGATTGATCAAAAAGATACACCATGCTGTGGAGTTTATCTTTCAGTATGACTTTCCTAGCCATTCAGTTTGACTTTTCCATGCAGATGGATGAGAATATGCAAATAGGATAGACATTTGATGGTGTGGATCACAGTAATTTGTGGCTAGCCTTGAGGAAAATGGGAATCTCGGAACACTTGATTGTGTTATATGAAACCTATACTTGGACCAAGAAACGGTCCTCAGAACAAAGCAGGGAAACACCGCATGGTTCAAAATCAGGAAAGGAGTCCCTGTCCCCATAGCTTTTCTTTTTTTTTTTTTTATTGGGAAAAACATATTGGGGGTACAAGGAGGTGAGGGTTGGGGGCAGAAGGGTGAGGATGGGCCAGGATGCAGTTGCAGAGCTGCACAGTTTGGTCAGTGGGGGGAGCAAGTGAAGGAAATGATGAGGGTCCAGTGACCTTTTCAATCTGTATGCAGAACAGATCATTTGAGAGGCAGAGTTTTATGAGGAGGAGTGTCGTATCAAGTTTGGAGGAAGACAAATCTGTATACAGAACAGATCATTTGCGAAGCAGGGCTTTATGAGGAGGAGTGTCATATCAAGTTTGGAGGAAGACTAATTAATAACCTACCATATGCAGATGACATAACCTAGCTTGCTGAAACTGGAGAAGACCTGAAGCACTTGTTGCAAAAGGTCAAAGAACTATAGTCTTCAATATGGATTGAAGCTCAACATCAAGAAGACAAAGATTCTCACCACAGGGCCAATTGGCAGCACTATCATAGATGGAGAAGAGGTTGAGGTTGTTAGCAGTTACAGCTTGCTCGGTTCTACAGTCAACATCAGCAGTCAGGAAATCAAAAGATGAATTGCATTAACTGCCATCATGGACCTCTCCAGAGTGCTGAAGAGCAACGATACCAGTTTAGATACAAAGGTGCACCTAATCCAGGCCATGGTCTTTTCAATTACTCATTATGTTTCAGAGAGTTAGACAATGACTAAAGATGACAGAAGAAGAATAAATGTCGAGTTGTGGTGCTGGAGAAGAGTCTTGAACATACCATGGGCCATCAAGACAACAAATAGGTCTGTCTTGGAGAGGGTGAAATCAAGTCTCTCCTTGAAAGCTAGGATTTTGAAGCTCTGCCTCACTTACTTTGGGCATGTGGCCAGGAGAGATTGGTCCTTGGAGAAGAAATTGCTCGGAAAGGTGGATGGACAGTACAGGAGAGGAAGACCCCAGATGAGATGGATTGATACAGTATCTGGGACAATGGGGGTTGATGTGTCAGAATTAGTGAGTCTGGTTCTGGACAGCGAAGGGTTCAGAGCTGCTCTACATAGGGTCTCTATGCATCGCAGGTGACTCATCGAATAACAACATACCATGACAGTTTTGGAAGCAGGAGTGGCATCCACTTTCTAAACAACATGCCTCTGGAAACTCTATGTACTTTGATAAATGTTTTGGAAAGGCTTCAGGCATTTTGTTCAGAGGGACCCTTGACTCAAAGGTGATCAACAATAACAGCAGCAGCATACCCACAGGGAGAATAGTGATGATTAGTCTCATCAGTCAACAAGGGGATTGGATCATCTCACTAGTTCACAAGAGTATTGGTTAGTCTTGCTATTAAATTGAGCAGATCTAGTATCAGAAAACAGAGACCTCACTGCCAGCAAGAGAACGTAACTTGTTCTTCAGAACCCGAACAAGATCCATAGCAGCTACAGCGGAGAACCAGAGACCTAACATGACCTGGAGCTGACCTTGGGACTACTACCCTGCCTGGACAGAACCACGCTAAGCTAAGAACGTTTGCCCAAGTTTGCTGGACAACCAGGGGAGCGATATGGGGGAGGGAGGATAGCTAAGATAGGCAGGACTGAGAACTTTGTAACATTAGCCTTAAGCTGCAAGGCTCAACACGAAGGTGCCTGTGAGTACATTTTGAAAGCTATCCAGACTATATTCTGATACTAACTTGGATTATAACTTTTTTACTTCTCCAGTATAGCAGTATGTGGTCTGTGATCTATCACATTGGATTTTGAACCCAGTAAAGCAGTAAGATTGTTGTTGAGATGCGTAGAAAGAGGTATAGAAGCATGAGAGATAGGTCTGACCTAACAGGAATTTGTGTTGTTGATGCTGTGGTGGGAACAGTTCCCCTTTATGAAGTTGGTAAAGGTGTTTGGTCATCCTCACACTGTCTTTGCTCTTGTTACACATGCAAATACTTACCAGAAGAAACTTTTTTAGCTCTTACTTATCGATGGTATCCTCCCCTGGTTGTGGAGCTCTATACTGAAACTGCATGACTGATTTTACTTAGCATCTACTTTCCATTACTTAGCATCTAATTTCCATTACAGCTTTTCAGGTATTAATCAAAATTTCTTGTTGGTCTCATTTCAGTAACTTCAATATGTGTACCTTGTGAATCTGGTTCTTTTGATTGCTTTCTTTCCAGTGTGCTGTTTCACTTATATTTTCTGGGAAGAATTTATATGTGGATTTTGGAGTTGTGCTGCTGTGGTTCCTTTTCTTATCCAGTTCCTTTCTTAATCTGATAGCTTCTCTGACCAATTGTGGGCACTGTCATCTGACATCTTAAGCTACCAAGGCTCTGTTTGGCTGTTGTCTCAAGTTGTGGATTAATTAAGGGATACTCCTAGAGAAAGACTTGTAGATCTCATCAGTTCTATTTCTTTGCTTTGAGAATAAGGTACACTCTAGCTTTTGCCTAAATTTTCTTGTTCTCTAGTTTTCAGATAGTTAGTTTCTTTCTTTCT
>NW_006400068.1:2535448-2540866 GCF_000299155.1 Elephantulus edwardii | reverse complement strand
TAGTTCTGGCTCTGTATTCTTTTTGTCACGGTAGAGAAAGCCAACTGATTTTTGTATGTTGATCTTGTATCCTGCTACTTTGCTAAATTGGTCAACTACCTCCAGTAGTTTTCTTGCTGAGTCTTTAGGGTTTTCTAAGTATACTATCATGTCATCAGCATAGAGGGATAATTTTCAGGTAGTTAGTTTCTTTCTTGTCTATAAGTAGCACCTGTTGGCACCCGTTCAAGTTTCTCTTCCATAAACAAAATTTGGAATCTTGATGTTCTCCAGTATAATAATTAATAAACAGACTTATCATGTACTTCCCCTCACACATACCTTAAGTATCTTCCTATTTATTAATGCCCTTGACATTCTTCTGTTACCTCATAAGCTGATCTCAAGCACTATCCCCAAATCAGATTAACATCTTTCTGCAAATAGCAAATTCACATCATATATTTTACATTCAATGAGAAAATTTTCTGATTCTCTTCTTTGTGTAAATTGTTATTTCTTTTATTATGGCTTTTAATTTATATTTATTTCTCTTTGATCATGTTGCCATATATATATATATATCCAACTGCCACTTATGAGGTGTAACATTGTATAAGTTGCTTAACCTCTATATACTTCAATTTTATTTTAATCTGTGAAATAGGAATAAAATTATTGCCTCTCATACCTCAGAGATTTATTTTGAGAAAGAAATGAATTTATATGAATTGAAAGCTTAGGATAGTGTCTGGTCACACGTAAACTTTTAGTAAAGTAAATGTTAACAGTTATTTTCTAATGATTAAATGATGTGATTATACTATGTTAATTCCTTTGTTTTCTCTATTTTAAAAATTCTTATGCTTTGTTAGTGTAACTATAGAAAGACTCAAAAACCTCTTATTAGATTCCATGTGTCTTACTGTCTTATGATTTATCTTGTAAAAAATAAAATTTTTTTCCCTCTCAATCCAATTTTAGGGATGATAGAAATTTAAGAAACAAAGGCATAATAAGTGGTGTGAAGTCACTCAGTAAAGAAGAATTGAGTGCAGAGTTACTAAACTCATCTCTGAACACAGCTGTGTGCCAACAGCCTTCTGTTTCTAAACAACAACTGAAAGCAGGTAGCATTATTATTATTAATAATAACTAGAGCATCTTCTTATTTTATACACTGTGACTATAAGTAACAATTGGAATTTATAAATTTAATCTTATATATTTAAAATAATGTGGAGTTTATAATTAAAAATTCTTTTCCTAGTCATTGAATTTGATTTTGCCATGACGGTGGGTGGATTGGCCAAACTCATCAAGTGAATTGACTGAACTCACAAATCCACAAGGAGATCGTCTAGCCTTGCCATTAAATTGAGTGGATCCAACAGCAGAGATCACTCACCATCAACAAGCATGCAGTGGACATGCTTCAGGACTAGACCTTTTTATAACAGCTAGACTTAACAGCAACAGTGGCAGCTAGACTTACAGCAGCAACATTCATGGATGAAGAAAGAGAACCAGATTGCCATCATGAGATGGGGCTGACTTTGGAACTGCTAACCCTCACAGACAGAACCAGAGCTAAGATAAGAGCTTTTGCCCAACCAAGTTTGTTGAACAAGTAGGGGTGGAGGGTATGATTTGCAGTTCTGAGATATTTGTAACACTGGCCTAAAGCCTTGACACTCAAGGCTGAGGTACCTGGAAGTACATCTCGGAAGTTGTTCTGATTATATTCTGTTACTAACCTGGATTATAACTTTTTAACTTCCCCAATCTGATTCTTTGTGGTCTGTGAGCTTACACATCAGATTTTGGACCCAATAAAGCAATAAGATTGTTGTTGACACGAGTAGAAAGAGGTGTTGGGAACATGGGGGACATATCTGACCTCGTGGGAATTGGTATTGTGCTTTTGATGGGGACAGTTTCCCTTAGTGAAGTTTGTAATGGTCAGATGTGGCCACCCACTTGTGTTCTTTGCTCTTTTTTCATTAGTGTCAGAAGTGCGATTCCTTGTGATGGCTCCAGACACATGGAAATGTGGGATTTTTTAAAGTCTTAAGTTATTAGAATATTGGAAAGTGCAGTTAAAATGGCTACTTTTGTTGCAACTAAATTGGTAAGATAAGTTAAGCAGCTTTTGGCCTGAGACAAGGGCACAGACTTTAGGCCATATACACATGAATAAAATACATTAAGGGTTTGAAAATAAAGCTGTTAATTCCTTGGCAATTATATATGTTAAGATTTTTCTTGATATAGCTATGAATATTGCTGGTTTTGGATTTGCTTCCCCCCCCCTAAGAAATTTTATATAAATAATTAAAGCTTTTGTTGACTTAATGCTAAGATGTATGATATAATTGATTACTAGACATTATAAATCTTGAAAGTGTGTAAGTCAGCCCTGAAGCCAGTGCTGAGTGGATCAAGTAAAAAGAAGATTTGCCCTGGATAAATGCTTGTTGAAAGCAGTAGAACTAGAGGGCATAGGGCTTGGGGTGTGGGGGCGCAGGATTAAGCCCCTACTCACTACTCTGAGGATATTTGCATTTGATTGTACACCTTCCTTGGACTTTTGGTTGAAGAGATATATATTTGGAAGAAATAAATAGAGAATAAAAAACACTCTGACCTTTTAAGACTTTTGAAATATGCATTTTGGCTTTTAAGGCAGGGTATGGGTTGGTACTCACCAGAGCCTCTTTCCAGGACTTTAAATTAAAGGGAGCTGATGAGTATGCTCACTCATGGTGACCACTTGGATCCACTGGAGTAGAATTAAGAGGCATGCAGTAAAGATGAGACAAGCTGAGCTTGGACACATTCCATCAGCATTGTTGACATTGGCTTTGAGAAGCAGGCAGTCATGAGGATCCTCATCTTGTAGACTTGGCCCCATGTGGGGAGTAAGGCTACGTGAAGGAACAGGTCAGTCTGGAAATGCAGGAAGAAGTGTGGGCTCCTGAGTTTGCAGGTGATGCCCATTTGGACCTAGCCATGAATGGCTGGAGTGGAGTTGATCAGAATCCAAGATGTTTCATGCTGTGAGCTAGTGTTGATTGTTTGATTGTCTGATGGTTTGCTCTTGACTGGACTTTACTTATTGATGCAAATGCTAAACTTCTAACTGGAACAGAAAGATTGTTTTGAGAAAGGAACATATACTTCTTTTCTGAGTACTGGTTTACTAGGAATGAGTAGATCAGAAATTGGCTGTCTAAAATGAGGGAGATTAAAGCCTGAAGCATGAAGTTGCTGGCTTAAATACTTTCACAAATATGACTATTGTATGTTGTAAGGGGAAAGTTAATTTTCCATATATGAAAGTTATGGCTACAAAAGCCAGAGGTTGATCTGTAGAGTTTATAATTAAAAATCACTCTCCAAGCCCTTGAATTTGATGTTGCCAGGTGGATGGGAAGGAATATGTGAATAGGACATGTTAGCCTAACCAAACCACAGGGGACTGGCTACCCTGGCCATTAAATTGAGTGGATCCAGCTGCAGGAAGAGTCTTTCTACCACCAACAAGAGAGAAGTCGAAATAACAGTGGACACCCATCATGACCAGGCATTCTTTGAGGGCTAGACTTAACAGAGGCAGCATCAGCTAGACTTGTAACAGCAACAGTTGTTGGACGAAGCAGAGAACCAGAGAACCAACATAAGATGGGGTTGACCTTATTACTGCTACCCCCCATGTACAGAACCAAAGATAAGCCAGAAGCCTTTGCCCAAGTTTTTTTTACAGCAGGAGGCAAGGAGAGACAATATTGGCAAGACTGAGAATTATAAAACACTCGCCTAAAGCCTTGAGGCTAAAGGCCGAGGTGTTTACAGGCACATCTTGGAATCAGTCCTGACTGTATTCTGTTACTAACCTGGATTCTAACTTTTGTTTTTTTTTTTCCTACCAATTTATTTACAAAATTCAAATACAAATTTGAAAAAATTCCTTTGATTTCCCTCCCCCCATCAAATTGTACAACCCAATGTTTAATCCCCCCTTCCCCCTGCACATCCACATCTCTCTGGTTCCAGCCTCTCCCAGCTTTCTGGATCCTTATACTCATTAAATTTTGGGTTATAAACTTTTAACTTCCCCAGTATAGTTCTGTGTGGTCTATGAGATCTCACATCAGATTTTGGACCCAGTAAAGCAGTAAGATTGTTGTTGAGATGAGTAGAAAGAGGTGCAGGAGTATGAGTGACATATCTGACCTCATGGGAATGGATTTTGTGTTGTTGATGGGGAGAGTTTCCCTTTGTTAAGTTGATAAAGGTTGTCCAATGATATGGCTATCCTCACGTGATAGCCGTTGCACCTGTTACAAATGACATTAAATTTGAAAGATTTCCTGGGAAGTAACAGGAACATTAAGTGGCAATTAAAAACATAATTAGTATTGTTGACTTCTATATATGCTTTTAAAAAGGAGATTAAATTTTTGTCCATATTCTTAAAATTTTCCACATTTATAATTACTATTTGCATGCTATCTGTAAAAGAGAACATAATATTATATTATCAATAACTATAAGAAATACTTTTCCAGATGGAGATAATTGTTTCTGTGTCATATTTATAGCCATATACTAACACAGTAAAAACTCAGATAGCAGTAAAATAATATTTTTTAAAGTAATAATTATATATAACGTAATTTAAAAATAAAAAAAGAGTCATTCCACCTTTTTTTCTTCTGTGGGGGAAATAATTATTAGTCTCTAATGTATATACTTTGTAATTTTCTAAATATTTAAATATACACAGTTACACTTAATTTGCTTTCCTTGGTAATGAGATATCATCATATTAAAAATGACGTTTAGAAGGGATAACAAGATAATTCTAATTTATAGTTTTCTGAGAGTAGCATACTTTTAGTTTTCCCATCATAGTATTGTCATTTAAACCGTTACTTTGTATTTATAGTGATAAGCCATATAATATTTTGTTGTACCATAAAGAAATTACAGTTTTTCAGGTCTCAAAATAGAATAAAATTAAATCAATTTAAATTATAAAAGCTGTTTCTTTAGAGGGTATAATATCAAGATGGTTAATCCAGAAATTTAGGTCTTTTAAAACAATCTATAGGTATGTGCTGAGGGTAAAATATTATATTATTTTCAGAAGAAGATCCTTTTTGGTCAGTAAATCTCTATCCATAGTTTGTTGAAAATGGATCATAGTTATAACTTTCTTTTAAGATTTCTTATTTTTGAAAGTAAAAATAAATTAATATATCACACATATTTCTTAAATTTTTATTTTAATGAAATGAAAGTATTATTTAGTTGCCTTTTTGTAGAAAAGCATTTGTTAAATTTATGTTGTATCCAAAACTTCTATTGTATATTTACATGTTTTTTTCAATACTGCTTTTAAAATAAAGGACTTCTTGTTTTGTAAGTAATTGA
>NW_006400068.1:2523953-2535348 GCF_000299155.1 Elephantulus edwardii | reverse complement strand
TAGTTGCCTTTTTGTAGAAAAGCATTTGTTAAATTTAGGACTTCTTGTTTTGTAAGTAATTGAAATATAAATTTTATATATGTATAAAATGTTTTACTATTTATATCTAAATACTGATTACTTATGGAAACTATTTTTTAATGCTTTTAGTAATGCCTGTAACCACTTGTGTTAAAGAAGCACCGTCCTTGAAAGAGCACACTGGAGAAGAATCTGCAGATATTAGACTGCCCATTCTACTTAAAAATATTGTATCTGAGCTTGAAAAATCTCTTGGAACAGCTTTATCTTCAATATTAGAAACAGAAATGAAAATTGCTTTTGGAGAACTCTGGATGGAGGTGATTATTTGAACTCTATTAGCTGGCAGTTACTTTTTTTATTGCTGAAGATTTATTTATTGTGTTTCTCATTCTAGGTAGTCAGGACAAGTAAATAATTGTAAGCGATGACAAAGTATGGTTGAAGTGAAAATGGAGTAAAAGAGGAATAGAGATAAGAAGGGGGTCGTATATTATGAGAAGTCTTGGTGGCACAATGATTAAGCATTTAACTGATAACCAAAGAATCAGTGGTTCTGTGGGAGAGAGAAAGTGGCATTCGGCTTCCTTAAGATTACAGTCTTAGAAATTCTTATGAGAGGTAGTTTTACTGTATCCTCTAAGGCCACTGTGAGTCAGAATTGATTGCATGATAATGATTATGTGGAAGGATTTTTGTCTTTTCCTCTGGCTTTTGATATGCAAAATCAGAAAAGTCACATGATCTGCTCTTCCTATTAAAAGAATCTTTCTAGCTCCTTTGTGAAAGACTAAGAAAACAAAGACTGAAGATGAAATACTATTTAGACAAATGAACTAATCACAGAATATACAATCCACTGCATATTTTTGTTAATAAAATCTTATTGGAATACACCTATGCTATTATTGTTTGTGGCTACTTTTGTGATATACTCACTGCATTGTGTAGTTCAACAGAAGCTGTGTGGCCACAAAGCATCAGATATTTACTCTCTGGCTCAGCCTTAGTTGTCTAGTGCTGCTGTAACACAAATACCACAAATGCATGGGTTTAACCAACAGAAATTTGTTCTCTTTTAGTTTAGAATGTTAAATTCAGGACACTAGCCCTAGGGCAAAGCTTTCTCTCTTAACCTAAAATCCTTCTCTCCTTTCAACATCTGTGGGCCACATGTTCTTTCGAGATCTCTGTGTGTCCTGGCATCAGTCCTCTCCTGAGCTTTGGAAAATCTCCACTCAGGGGCCCTGAGTACAAAGGATACAGTTGATCAGAACTTTTCTTTCTACATGTTAATCTATTCTCCTTTAACTTGTCTTTCTTGGTGGTAATCCAGTCTCTGTTAACTTGTCTTTGCTTTTGTTGCTCCATGGAAGAAAGAGGGCCAGTCTCCTCCCATTCAGTTTATTGCCTCTGAAAGCCCGCTGGATGGCCAGCTATGAATTAGTTCCAAATCAGTGGCATATAACATTGTAAAATTAAAGGTGATACTTGTCAAATCCTTGGAAAATACCCTTTTCATAGAATCAGGCTTATAACCCAAATAAGGATGTTTGTTGGTTTTTGTTTTTTTTTTAATTTTGTGTGTGTGTGTGTGTGTGTGTACCATCAAATCAGATTTGACTGGTACAGGAGGAGATTTTTCCTCCTTCTCCAGCAAAGCATCTGGTGGATTTGAACTGCTCATTTCTGGGATTACAGTGCAGCTTCTTGCCACTAGGCCACCAGAGCTTGCCAAGGATGTTTCTTTTAATCCACTTCTATCTTATTGGTCAATTACATTAAATTACATCATGGGAAATAACTACTTCACTACTGCCAGATTACATCCTTACATAACTGCTAAACCATTGAGAATTGTGGCTCAGATAACTTGAGGCCTGAGATACCAGATTTTGTTCATGAATAATAGAGAGGAGGTGAGAATAGTTTTGGGGATATTGTTTTGATGGGGTTTTTGTTTTGTTTGCCTGATAAAGTAGCAAATTAGCATTGCCATTGGTAAGATGGGATGTTAAAAGGGACATAATTTGGTACCTTGCCCTAAGTTGAAACTAAAAATATGAAGGGAAATTTCTTCTGGTAGACAATATTTGAGTTGAAATCGGAAAAATATCTCTTAAATTTGATTTTATTTCAATCAGAATGTCTAATATTAAGACTTTCACTAACAAAATGTATTCAGAAAAAGAAGTCTATTCTTTGACTTATGTTGTGTGCATATAAGTGATTCACAAATAAACCAGAGTGTAAATTTAATCAGATCCAGGAATATATTTAGAGTTTTATTTAGATTCATACTTTGTCCAAGCAGTAAAATACCAACATTTGACTTACCTCATAAAAATCACTCTTACCAAGTCATAATTGTTTATAGATGACCCTACAAAGGGTTTTTGGAAGTTATAAATCTCACTGAAGGGAATTAACCTTTTTTCTCCCATAGAGACCCAGGTGAATTTGAATCTCCAGAGAGGCATGACCTTTGGGTTAGCAGTACAGCTCTACAAACTATGCTACACTTTGGCAAGAGTTGTTCTGTACTGTCCATTTGGAACCAACTCAGCTGACCCTGCACCGATTTTCAGAGGCAGTACATTCCACAGGGAGAAACTGCCTATCTTTCTCCTGTGGAGCCATTAGTGAATTCTGACCACATGCCTTTCAGTAGGCAGCACAGCTCCCTTTTTAATTCCAGTTAGATTTTTTTCACTGATCTCAGTCATGGATAGCTAAAAGGAAAATTATTCTTCATTAATTGTAGTTTGTGTCTATTCTAAATATTGAGTGGGATTCTAATATTTTCCAGTATGATGATGATTATTACTTGATTGTATTATCCAGTGTTGAACAAGATGATGAAGCGTTGTCAGAAAGGTTAGCACAGATTAGACATTTCATAATAGAGACACAGAAAGTCATTGCATATGAAAACTTATATTTTGTTGATATAAATGATCAATCTTCTTTTAAACATGTCTTTGAAAAAATGTACAGATGGATATTTTTTTCTCTACATTTTTCCTGCATAGATCTTTTGCCCTCAGTTACATCAGATAGACTTATTTCTTTATAAAAATGAGCATGATACAAAGTAGATTGATGAACCTTTGCTATTTAAAACTATGTTTCCCTTCATTAATAGTATTATTTATTTTTACACATAATATAGTTTCTCAAGTGGTAAGATTAATACTACTAATGAATTTTGCACAGGCAGCTTAGAATTAGCATTTTAAGATTATGATTGACTTTTAATAAAACATCTTTTATTTGAAAATTCAACTGGCTGTATTTTAGTCAGAAACTATATGTTATTGTTGTTATGTTCCATCGAGTCTCTTGCAACTCATAGTGACCCTATGTACAACAGCCCTAAACCCTGCTCTATCCTGTGCCAATTGCATTGCCTCTGACACACCCATCCTGATTACCCCAGTCATTGAATCAATCCACCTCATACAGGGTCTTCCCCTTCTGCACCATCCCTCTACCCTCCCAAGCATGATGTCCCTCTCCAAGGACCTCTCCCACCTTACAACATGTCCAAAGTATGTCAGACGAAGCCTCAGAATCCTTGCTTCCAAGGAGTAGCCTGGTTTAACCCTCTCCAGATGAATCTGTTTGTTTTCTTGGCAGTCCATGGTACATTCAATACTCTTCTCCAGCACCATAGCTCAAAGGCATCAATTCTTCTTCTATCCTCCTTGGTCATTGTCCAACTCTCTGATGCATAACAAGTGCTTGCAAAGACCATGGCCTGTATCAGGTGCACCTTAGTCTCCAGAGAGACACCATTGCTCTTCAGTACTTTGGAGAGGTCCCTAACAGCAGACTTTCCCATGGCAATGCTCCTTTTAATTTCCTGGCTGCTGGTGCCAAGACTGTTGACTATGGAGCCAAGCAAACTAAAGCTGTGTACAATCTCAATCCCTTTACTATCCATCCTGTGTTGCCAATTGGTCCAGTGGTGAGAATCTTTGTCTTCTTGACATTGAGCCTCAATCCATACTGAAGGCTGCAGTCCTTGATCCTCTGCAGCAAGCATTTCAGGTCCTCCTTAGTTTCAGCAAGCACAGTTGTGTCATCTGTATAATGCAGATTGTAAATAGATCCTCCACCAATCCTGATGCCACACTTCTCCTCATAGAGCCCAGCCTCTCGGATAATCTGTTCTGCATACAGATTGAAAAGGTGTGGAGATAGGACACATCCCTGGTGTACGCCTTTCCCAATTTTGAACCATGCAGTGTTTCCTTGCTCTGTTCTGTCATCTAGTGATTCCTAAATAAGTACTTTAAAAGGACAGAAATAAATCCAGAGATGCTAATTTTTTCTCAAAATCTTTTTAGATGCTGTACTTGAAGCCACCATGGACCTTAATACACTTATTACAATGTTTTAAAAAACATTGGTTGGCAGTATTTGGATTAGTTATGGAAAGGAACGTGCTTTTAACTGTTGAGCACCTTTATGAAAATCTCTGTAAAGGTAGGATTTTTCATTTTAAATTTTGGCAGCATTGCATGAAAACATTAAGTCTGACTAGCAGATTATTCCATGGGACATTAAGGTTCATTAATAAGATGCTTGTCAATTTGACTTTAATCATTTACATGGCTTATATCTAAAGAAAATTTATGATTATTAGTTGAATAGATGTAGTTCATAGAACTTGATATATAGATGTTATAATTAAAAATTTCTTACTGTATTTAACATAAACTTTGAGCACACATTTTGTATAGTTTTAAAATTAGTATTTTTATGATTTTCATATTAATTCAATGAATAGGGAATAAGAAACATTTGATTTTCATGTTAAGTAAATTTTAGAACTATTAAACAACGATTTAATTGGTGATTTTTTGTCTGTGTTATACAGAACTCACAGTTTTCTTAAAGTGCCTGTGGGGTTGCCATTGACCAAGAGCCTAGTAATGGTGGACCTTTGGCCTTCAACCACACCTTTTACTCTTTAGTCTGTTTACATGTTGACAGCTTGTGTAAGATGGGGGCGGAAATCTGCTTAGAAAAAAAAGAAAACCACTGATCTAATGTTATTAATGCTTGTATATATTATGATTATGGAAGCTAGCCTTTAACGGATAGTTAATTTGCCCACGTATATTATTTTTTTTTTCTATAATTATATTTTATTAATTTTCGTAAACATTTACAGAGATTTTGGGTTTCCATTCATTCACTGCTGCACCATTCTCTCTACCCTCCTCCCAGTTTGTTCTTGTCCAAATGCCACAGTGCTTGTCAAAGCCAGTTCTGATTAATCTTCTTTGTCAGTCAGTTCTGATTAATCTTCTTTGTCAGTGTGTCCTTTGCCATTCCCTATCACTCCTCCCTGAGAGAGACTTCACCCTGAGTCATAAGGAAAAGGGGATGGCGTATTCTCTTAGCTACTTCCTGCTGAAAAGGGACGCTGTGGGTTTCAGGGTAAAGATCTTCTCTCACTACTCTAAAGGGCCCCTTTGGCAGTAGGAAACACGTAGACTATTATGGAGATTGATTTTGGAATTTAGATGCACTCTTATTGATTGTGCTTGGCCGTACATGTTCATATCCTTGAAGATGTATCATGGGGGTGTTGCAACCTAGAAGACACAAATTTGACTAACAAGTTATAAGTACATGAGTCAAAAATTATGGAAAAGTAGAAGAAAAGATTCTTTCATTGTTCCACAACCCCTCCCCTCCACCATGTAGCCCTCGCTCTAGACTCCTGTGATGACAGAAACACCCAGTTATATATCTCTTTTAAACAGTTCCCTCCCTCCTCCGCCTCAGTGCAGCACACATCATTGAACCCATCTTACTCAGTCTCTCTCTCTCTCTCTGTTTTATATATATATATATATATATATATATACACACACACATACTTTTTTTTTTTTACTATGACTT
The DNA here is from genome assembly GCF_000299155.1 of Elephantulus edwardii. Taxonomy (NCBI): domain Eukaryota; kingdom Metazoa; phylum Chordata; class Mammalia; order Macroscelidea; family Macroscelididae; genus Elephantulus; species Elephantulus edwardii. The sequence goes on along the minus strand of NW_006400068.1, from coordinate 2,529,408 downwards.
TGAAAGGAAAATGTTATGGCCATTGGCTCAATTCAAACTCATAGCAACCAAAAAGGGGCAAGTAGAACTGGACCATAGGATTTTCTATGGTCTTTATGGAAACCAGCTGCCTTTCCTATGTGGAGGGCCTGGTTAGGTAAGGTCACCAACTTGTTAGTTAACAGCTGAATGTTCAGTCACTACACCACCAGGACTCCTTTTCAAATGACTATATTAAGATGCTCAGTCAATTGTTATTTTTTTTAAACTCTCAGTATAAAATGATTTATTTTGTTTATGTGATCAGCCACTAATTGATCAACTGGTAGTTCAAATCCATCAGCCACTCTGTGAGAGAAAGACCTGTCAGTCTGCATCCATAGTTTACAGCATGGGAAACCCCATGATGCAATTCTCTTGTGGCCTATCGGGCCACTGGGAGTTGGTATGGCACTCGGCCTGGGCACTACTTGATGATTGGTTGCCTATTGGCAGTTTCTGTCAGCCGTCACAGTTTTCATTGCCAGCTGTAAGAGGTGATTGCTCAACAAGTTAAAACAAACAGGTAGTTATTTGATTGTCTCAATGAGTTGAGCATCCCTGATGGCACTCTAGTAGAAGCACTCAACTATTAACTGAAAGGTTAGAAGTTCTAACCCACCTCCCTCTTCATAAGAAAGAGGTGCTTCTATAAAATTTACATCCTGAGAAACCCTAAGGGGCAGTTCTCCTCTTTTTTTTAAGGTCTCTATAAGTCAGTTGACCTAGAGTAGTAGGGTGAATCAAGGCAGGCTGTGTGTTCTTGCTGTGCTGTGAGTATGGAAAGAGACCCTGAAAGAAATGACTTTGAGCATGCCATAGACAGATTTCCATCAGTGAAAGAAAGGAATGTATGGGTATGATTCATTCCATGCCATAATGGACTAAGTAATGAACTTGACTTGTATTTTAAAACAGATATTAAAGTTAAATATGTTATACAGGATACAATTCCAGTGCTTGGTATGGATGTAGTTTTCCATGGGTGTGCCTCTGCATGATAACTTTAATTTTCGTGGGAGATACCGTGTATGCCTTGTGTGCTCACCTTTGAAACATGATGCTTCTAATGCTTCCATAGTTGTTTCATGCAGCAAATTCAGATTTTAAAATCCATGATTTGTTTAGTTTGTTTGGTAATAATATATCCTTTTTTGAAAAGTGTACCATCTTTCCACTTTATTTTGAGGTTGGCATGTAGATGGAATGTATAAGTTTATAATAGTGAATTACCGAAATCAACTCTGAAGACATTGTATTTAACTTCATTGTTTGTTGCCCTTGAATAATAGGATCTTGTTTATAACTACTTAAGTCTACTTTATTATAGCACTGAAATATTCCAGTGGAGTAAATATGGAGTAATGTATAAGTATAAATGTGTGCTCTTCTGAAATTTTTTAATTAATATTTAGTTTTCCAAAAAGATTTGTGTATTATCCACTCATTTTCACTTATTGTTTTCTTTCTGAATTTTCTGTAATTAGCCAGTAATACAGTGGATTTTACAACAACGAAATTCCTGCTTCAGGATTCTATGAGTTTTTTACAGGCTTTCAGTGTAAGGTCAAATTATGATGGTGTTCTTCCACAAGCCTTTGCTCAAGTAAACAAACTGCGCCAAACATTCTCAGAGGTAAGAACCATTTGGAATTCCAAATCGGGGTCAACTCAGTGACAACTAAGAAAAGCACTATTTGCATAACTTCTAAAAATATGTTTAGAAGATAGTAGTAGGTAAAGGATATTGTAATTCTAATTTAACTCTTTCATGGAAAAGATAATATGTAGATAATAAGGAGCATAAGCAGTGATGAGTTACAAGACTTTTATCTTCATAGGGAAGCAGGTTCACAACAGTTCTTGGTATTTTATATTGTTGTACATGTGGATAAAAGAAAGTTATCTATTATTCCTTGACTACTCATTCTCCTGTGCTCTAGGCCAAGGGATGTCAACATCCATCAGAAACAGTGTACTTTTGGTTGTTGTTTTTTTCAAACATGCAGGTAACAGCTCACTCTTAAACAGTAGTGAATCAAATTTCTGATATTGGTAACCAGTAACACTCAGGCTAGTAATTTATTTTGAAACAATTTCTGACTCACATACAATTTTATGAATAGTACAAAGAATTTCTATATTTGCAGTGATAAATTTCCCAGATATTAAACTTTTATCACATTTGCTTCATTTTATAAACTCTTTATATTTTTATTATTTCTCTTTTTATATGAGATTTAGTTTGAGACATTATGCCCTTTTACCCCTAAATACTTCCTTGAATTCAAAAATACTATTTTTTATGACTACAGTACAATGTGTCCTCCCTATATACCAGTTCAGAGTGTGTGCTGAGCAAATAATTTGAGAAGCTGGGCTTTATGAAAAGGAGTATGGCATCAGGATTTGAGGAAGTCTCATCAACAACCTGTGTTATGCAAATGACACAACCTTGTTAGCTGAAAGTGAGGAGGACCAAGGAGGACCTGAAGTACTGACCACAGAAGATGCAGGACTACAGCTTTCAATGTGGATTAAATCTCAACATCTCTTGTTGTTGTTGTTACGTGCTGTTGAGTCGTTTGCGACTCATAGCAACCCTATGTGCAACAGCCCTAAACCCTGTTTTATCCTGTGCCAATTGCATTGCCTCCGACACACCCATCCCAATCACCCCAGTCACTGAATCAATCCACCTCATAGAGGGTCTTCCCCTCCTGCGCTGTTCCTCCACCCTACCAAGCATGATGTCCCTCTCCAAGGACCTGTCTCTCCTTACAGCATGTCCAAAGTATGTCAGACGAAGCCTCAGAATCCTTGCCTCCAAGGAGTAGCCTGGTTTAACCCTCTCTAGGATGAATCTGCTTGTTTTCTTGGCAGTCCATGGTACATTCAATACTCTTCTTCAGCACCACAGCTCAAAGGCATTAATTCTCCTTCTATCCTCCCTAGTTGTTGTCCAACTTTCTGATGCATAACAAGTGATTGCAAAGACCATGGCCTGTATCAGGTGCACCTTAGTCTCCAGAGAGACACCATTGCTCTTGAGTACTTTTGAGAACAAAATTCCTTACCACTGGACCAATGGGCAACATCATGATAGATGGAGAAAAGATTAAAATTACTATCAATTTCATCTTGCTTGGATCCACAATTAACACTTTTGTTATCAGCAGTCAGGAGATTGGGAGACAAATAACATTGGGAAACTCAGCTGTCAAGGATCTTTCCAAAGACTAAAGTCCATCTGATTCATGCCACAGCTTCCAGTCACCTATAGGCATCTGAGAGTTGCATAGTTGGTAAGGATGACAGGAGAAGAATTAATGCATTTGAGTTGTGTTGGGAAAGAATGCTGAATACCCCATGGACTGCTAAAAGAACAAACAGATATGTCTTGGAGGCTCTGCAACCAGAATGTTCCTTGGAGGCAAAGATGGTGAAGCTTTATCTCACATATTCTGAACATGTTATTAGGAGGCTGTTCCTTGGAAAGGGACATCATGCTTGAAGAGGTGGGGAGAGTCAACAGTGAAGAGGAAGACCCCCAACAAAATGGATTGATACAGAGTCTGCAGCAATGATCTCAAATGTATCCTGGATGATAATGATGACAGAATTCAGATCTATTGTTCATCGGGTTGCTAGAAGTCTTACTTGACTCACTAGCACTTAACAACAATACTAATACAGTTAAATAGGAAGTTAGCATTGATCCAGGACAATGATCTACAAGTCTTATTCAGACTTGGTGTTAGCCTGCCAGTCTTTATTTTTAAAAATTAATTATTTCTTTTTATTGTTATTTGAGTGAAAATATTGTGTTATTCATTCATATTCATTTTGTTTTATAACTTTATTTATAATACTTAACAGTGTCTTGTGCTTATTCTGTATTGCCTTTTCCTTTACCCATCTTAGTGTTTATTGTCTATTAGTTTTTGGTTCCATCTTCTTCTCTTTCTTTCCCACATTATCAAATTGTAATGATTTTCTGTGTGTAAACCTTTCTTTAGTTTTTTGTAACAGTGGCCTTTACTTATCTTTAAATGAGTCTCACCATGATTCTTATGCAGCTGATCTGATACTGCTGGCTTTTTTACCTCTTGTCCTTTTGTAACTTAGATATTTAACTCAGCTCTACTTTTGATCAGAATTTTTCTGTAAGTTCTTTGATGTAAATGTTCAGTAACAGTGGTTAGATGCCATCCAGTTCTTCTGATCTTAAAGGGAGGCAATTGTTCATGGGAACAATTCTATTTCCTTCTGTTTCTGAATCTCCTGCCCTTCCCTCTTCATGTTGGAATCAACTTATAGCTAACCCCTTCTGCAGGTTTTCAGTAGTAATAAATTGTACAGGAGGAGATTGTTCTTTTTTCTCTTGTGGAACACCTAGTATTTGAACCTCATGCCTCTGAGTCGGCAGTGTAACTCCTTACTAGTAGTCTACCAGAACACTCTCCATGTAATTGGAGATCAGTTATTGTATCTTGGTAGCTAATTGCAACATTTTAAGATACTAGAATCAATAGAACTAATTTTTTTAGAAAGCATCCAGTCTGGTGTATCTCTTTAAACACCAAGTGATGTCTCAGTAACTTGAACAGAAGAAACAGAATGGTTAAAAAAAATATACTTAACCTTAAAATTTACCATGTGTGGGGAATTATGAAAAGAATAATATTCATTATTCATTTGCTTATGAGAAACTGAAGTGGAAAGATAATAGTACTGTTTTCTACATTTTTATATAAATGCAAGGAGAAATAGAAAAAAGATATGTTCAGTCTTCATTTATTAGCCTTCTAACCACCAAAAAAGCTAGACTTGCTTTGCCAAGACAATAGAATAATTAAAATCAATCATGCTAAAAAGCATCAGTGTTCCTGAAAGACCCTAGTCCTGCATTGTTGTATGTTGCCAAGTTGGAATTTACTTGTAGCTGACCCTCCGAGCAGATTTTCAGAGGCAGTTAATCACGGAGCAGTTGGTGGAACATTTGGTGGATTTGAACTGTGAGACTTAGAGATTGCAATGCGTCTTCTTACCAGTAGGCTGCTGTAGCTCTCCATCCTGAGTAGGTTTGTATATTTAATTTTGTGGAGCCTCAGTTCCTTTTTTATAAAATTATTAAAATAAACTTTGCCTCAGAATTATTACGAGAATTAAAATATGTTAATTTTTGTAAAACATTTAATGCCCAATACCTAACTAGTACATTGTTGTTGTTGTGGTCATTGAGTTAGAACTGTCCTATAGCTGACTCTTCAGTGGGTTTCCAGAGGCAGTTAATTGTGTGGGAGGAGATTGCCCATCTTTATCCCATGCAGCATATGGTGGATTTTTTTTTTTAGCAAAAGAAAAACTCCCTCATTGGTACACAATCCCCCCCCGCACCCTCCCCAAACCCCACCCCTACCCCCAAATATAATCC
>NW_006400068.1:2512057-2517463 GCF_000299155.1 Elephantulus edwardii | reverse complement strand
GGAGCAATGCAATACCTGAAGATGGGGGTCGTGGGTCAGAGCTGCAGGGGTGTGTCCTGATTCAAGTCCACTCCCATGCCACTAGGGCACTTGTAAGCTACCATAAATATATGTGTTTAATAAAGAAATATTTGTAGTATCTTGTATCTTTTTGTTTTTGAGAACTGAAGAAAAGAAGCATGAAGCTTTTCTTTTCCAATTTTTAAAAATCTCAACAAAAAATGTTTTCCCATGAATGTGTACTTATTAATTTCATAATTTAATGTGAACAGGCAAAAAGAGCAATAGCAATTATTGCTTTTATTTTTCCTGTTCCAAAAGATAGAGTGTATTTTCCCAGTTGCAGAGAGACGTTTGTCTTTTCTTGGCAGTGCTTTCTACCTTGTATCCTTTTTCATGCTTATTTTTCCTTGTTGGCTGCCCTAATTAACTAAGTTGTCTGTTTGCATGATTATATCAGTGAGCCAATTTAATGAGTACAGTCTGTAACTGTGCTTACTGCAGGTCATATCCTAGTCTTGTCATTCATAACCTGTTTGACCTTGAATGAGTTAAACTACCTCTCCATGCCTCAGTTTCCTGAACTATGAAATCACCATATCTATATCATGTGGTAGTTAGGAATTTTCTCTCATTGCCATTTGTTGGAACCAACTCATAATTCACCCTGTGGTGAGTTTTCAGAATCTGTAAATCCCACCATCTTTCTTGGAGCCACTGGTGGATTCAGACGGCCGTAGAAGCATGGCCTTTGGGTTAGGAGCACAATACAAAAATAAGCATTATTGATTTCATTACTGTTATATTACAACAGATAATATATTCAGTGTATTATTCCTCATCAGTAATGTGTTGTTTGAAATGATAAAGAATGTAGCACATTAGCATTCTATCAATTCATGCATATGTATTTGCCACAAAATTCTTTCAGATTATTTGTATGCTTGATTTTCCATTGAATAAAACCAAGGGTTTATATTCTCCTAGACAGAGAATCAGTGAGTTCCATATATTTTCAAAACGAGACACATGCTTTTAGACACACTTCCCTGACTTTCCAGTCACCCTAAATTTCTATTTGTAACTTTACTTTTCTAGCATCTAGGTTACTTTTCACTCCTGGAAATTAGTCTTGGCTAAGTTGGCCAAGTCTTTATTTACACTTTTGATAATTCTTAAATACATTTTCTTTTCAGTCTTGCCTAATTTAAGCTGATCTCCATTTGTAGATTTTTTTCCCCCACCAATTTCCTAACCAATTTTCTTGCCTCTACTCTCCTCTATTCTCCTATGTTAAAGTACCAATTTCAGTATGTTGTTGTTATATGCCATTGAGTTAGAATCAACTCATAGCTGACCCTACAGTGGTTTTTTTCAGAGACTGTAAATCTCTTAAAAAGGATTGCCTATCTTCCATGGAGCAGCTGGTGGATTCGAACTCTCTGCCGTTAGTTTGGCAGTGTTACTTCTTTTCCACTTGTCTGTTGTTGTTGAGTACCATCGAGTTGGAGCCGCCCCATAGCTGACTCTTCAGCAGGTTTTCAAAGGCTGTTAATTGTACAGGAGGAGATTGTCCATCCTTCTGTGGAGCAGCTGGTAGATTTGAACCACATGCCTTTGGGATTGCAGTGCCCTATAGTTAAGTAAATGAGAAAAAAACCTTATTGGTTCACTGTTTCCCATAACATAAATTTAAAACTCTGTCCAGCTTCCCCTACCTTTTTTTGGAAAAAGCTTTTGTATTGTCATTCTCCTTACTGGATTGTAAAGTATTTGAACAGTTGACTGTATTTCAGTTATCTTTGTATTTTGGATAACCTTTTTTTAAGTTTAATGCTGTATGTGTAGAAATATTCTGACAGTATTTAATTGGAATTAGCATGTTGGATAAGGTTGGTCACTTTAAGTAAATTGTGGAAATACTATTTGGTTTAATGGGAAAAGGAAGATAAAATATTTAACTCTGCTTCTTTTCTGGGTACATTTTGTATATGATAAAAAGAAGTACCAGCACTTGCTTGAAAGAGAAGAATAGTTGACTTGCTATTTTGTTCACTTACTAGTGAAGACTTACCTGCATTTTAAATGGTATTTCCGTAGGTCAAAGAAAAACATAAGCCAGATCCTTCAGAGAACACAGTGGATGAAAAGCAGGAAAATACTTCCTTAATGAAGTCTAGTAATCAAGAAATCACTGTTTCCTCTGGTTCTCAGCTTGCCCAGCCCAACAAGAATCAAGAAATATGGTCCATCCTAGAGAATGTTTGGATTACAATATATCAGAACAGGTACTAATTTTTTTTTTAAAGTTTAATTCTGCAGTACACGTCTGTGGTGGTTTTTTCCAAACATTGAACAGTGTTTGAGTTGCAAGTTTAATGAACTACAATCAAAAAGTGTCTTTTGTTTCATTTGTTTCTTAGGAACTGATTCTTAACTGGAGGTGTGCATCAGAATTAAATAGGTCATTTTCAAAATGACCTGAGGTCTTTCCCTAGATAGTTGCAGTGAGGCTAAATTGAATATAGACTAATGCATTAAAAAAACACACAAATAACAGAAAACCCCCTTCTTTTCAGATAATTCAAATGTGAACCTTTGCTTGAGAAGCTTTGCCTCCATTTGCTTGAATAGAAGAAAAATCACCCAGATTGGTTACATAAATTAGCAGGACAGAGCATCATAATAAAGTTGAGAATAATTTGAAAGGAAAGTGAAGAAATATGCTTATTATTTCATGCACATACATAACCATAAAGTAGCATGGTCTTGGTATGATGATAAGACCAAGACAATTTTCTAATAATTCCTCAAAAAGATTGCCACTGGATATCTTAGAAATAATTTATATGGCCCAATTTTAATGTAGTTCCACACTGATATTTTTCTCAAGCTCAGAATCTGTGTGTAACTTATTTGCCAAGCAGATGTTTTGTATTATAATTTTGTTTCTAGGGTTCAGTGTGATTTACAGATTAAGATCATCAATCCAGCTGCTTTAGATCATTAAAAGAACCAGAGTTGAGTTTACTATCAGTTACAACATTATAGTTTTGGGAGCTCTGGTGGCCTAGTCTAGGCAAGAAGCTGCACAGCAATCCCAGAGGTATGCCTTTTGAATCCACCAGATGCTCTACTGGAGAAGGAGGAGCAATCTCCTCCTGTACCAGTCAGATCCTATTTGACAGTACATACAAAAAAAAATAATAATAAACCCCCTCAATATTATAGCTTTGAGACCAATTTTTGTTCTTGGCTATAATTTAAAGAAATGTAAGAACAAATTTATATTCTGCCAGGTAACTGCATTATAGCTACTTTCTAGCTTATCGTGCTAAATAAATAAAATGTGAGCCAATGATGACAAAGTTTAACAATTTACATTGTCTTATAAAACTTATGTAAGATTTTGTTTCCAGTCTTAATATATTTTTAAATATCAGAATGTGATCACATGTAACATAAAGCAATTTCCACTGTCAATATAAAATAGATTGGAACCGTAGCTAAGATATCTTAATCTTCCTTTCATTTATAAAATATTTGAGTTATTTTAAAGACCTCAAAAAAAAGCTGATGTATAATATACAGGCACTCATCTTTGTTACTGAAAAGTTCTGCATAATTTTTAAATAACACAATTTACATATTAGCATTTTAGTAAGTTGAATATGCTTGTATTTCTGTATCAAAAGATAATATCTAAAACGTCTACTTTATTGTTTCTAAAATCTGACTGGATACCAGTGACACATGTAAAACTTCATAATTATTTTTATATTTATACCTTTATAAATTGGCTGTTATCTACTTTACAAAATTATTTCATAATCTAGATTTTAAATTGTTCTGAGAGTAAGTTACCAATGCCATTTGTTACATTGATTTGAATTATTTATCTTTTAAAAGCTCATTTTTTTGGTTTTGATTTGATTGAAAGTTTACAGACCAAATTGATTTTCCATTCATCTGTCTGTATATGTTTTGTTACATTGTTGTTATGTGCGGTCAAGTAACTTGTGACTCCTAATTACCCAATATACAACAGCCCTGAAACCTGCTCTATCCTGTACCAGCTTTACTGTCTCTGACACGCCGACCCTCATTACCTCTGTCACTGTATCATTCCATCTCATTGATATTCCCCCTCTCCTTCTCCGTCCCTCCACCCTTCCAAGCATGATGTTACTCTTCAAGCACCAGTCCCTCCTTGCAACATGCCCAAAGTATGTCAGATGAAACCTCAGAATCCTTGCCTCCAAGGAGCAGCCTGTCTTCACCCTCTCTAGGACAAACCTGTTTCTTCTCCTGCCCATTCAACACATTTCTCTAGCACCACAGCTCAAAAGCATCAATTATTTTTCTGTCATCCTTAGTTATTATCCACCTCTCTGATGCATAACAAGCCATTCCAAAGACTTTTGCCTGAATCAGGCGCACCTTAGTCTCCAGACTGATGTTGCTGCTCTTCAGTACTCTGGAGAGGACCCTGAGAGCCGACTTTGCCAGTGCAGTTCGTCTCTTGATTTCCTGGCTGCTGGTACCTAGAGTGTTGATTGTGGAGCCAAGCAAATTAAAGCTGTTAACAATCTCAATCTCTTCACCATCCATCGTAATGCTGCCAATCGGCCCAGTGGTTTCTTATGTGACATTAATGATAATAAATACCCGTGATGACTGTATTCTTTCTACTTTATTTCTGTGATTCTCATTTCCATGCATTTTTTGACCACTTCTTACCTTCCATGATTTATACCTGTGCATATGCCGCCCTTTTGATCTTGTATGGGGATGATTGTTCTAAGGAATGACTGTTTTCCTCTTGGTGGAGTTCACATTAAAGGCTTATCACATAGGATGTAGATTGAGCTACAGGGGTGAGTAGGTCTAAGCTCAAAGGGTACTTACTGTGGACTATAGGGATTCCACCCAGTCTCTGTCAGAGTGAGAAGCCTGTCCATTTTTATGATTTTGGAAGTTGTTCCACATTTTCCCCCACTCTGTCTAGGCCCTTCTGCTGTGATCCCTTTCAGAGTGGTCAGCAGTGGTAGGGGTTACCATCTAGTTCTGGTCTTAAGAACCTAAAGGTAGAGTTTTTCATGGCCACCATTCCTTTGTATTAATGTTTCTGTGATCTCTGTATTGCTTTTCTCCTCTTTTCTAGGTAAGAAAAGGTCAATAGTTGCATGCTCACTAAATTTTTACTTGAAGTGTGTAAAATAAGCAGAGAACTACCAGAAGTCCAGGCTGGGCTTAGAAGGGGTCGTGGTACTAGAGATATTGTAGCTGATGTTAGATGGATCTTGGCTGAAAACAGGGAATACCAGAGGAATGTCTATCTGTGTTTCATTGACTATGCAAAGGCATTTGACTGTGTAGATCATAACAAACTATGGCTGACTCTGA
>NW_006400068.1:2495637-2511957 GCF_000299155.1 Elephantulus edwardii | reverse complement strand
GCATTTCTTCATGTGTTTGTTAGCCATCTGAATGTCGTCTTCGGTGACGTGCCTGTTCATATCCTGTGCCCATTTTTCTATTGGATTATTTACTTTTATCTTGTTGTGGTTCGAGCATCTGTTTTGATCTTTCATTTCTTTCATGTCTTCACAATAACCCTTTTTTCCTCAAATTAGAAAGTATTAATTTTATTGAGTTATACAAATATTTTGCATATTCGAAATATAAACTCTATCAGATATTTGATATGCAGTTTCTCCCCCACTTTATTTAGTTTCTGTTTGCGTACAAAATTCTTAAACATTTTGTATCATTGACGTTCACATGACATTTCAAATAATCATTCATATACGTTGTGTTTTACAAGATTGATCTATGCCTACTATTACCCAGTCCTTTCAAGTCCACATTGACTCTTTACTAATTTCTTCACACCTGCCCCCTTCCCCAAACGCTGTTTTCTTAGTGATTGCCTTCCCTCTTCACTTGCTGGTCCCCTGCCCTTCTTCTCATTCCCCTTTTTTACTTTTATCCATATCTTGGTTATCCTCTTTGCTTGCTCTTTCTATGAGTAATGTCATTTCACAACACATCTGATTTTTGGTCATTATTGTTCAGTATATCAAATATATTCCTTAGGTGATGTTTAAATTGGGATAGACTTAAGTTTGTATTTTTGTTCTTGTGAACTTATTTTTCTTCATCCTCAGTTTTGACTTGTATGTGAGTAGTGATCTGTACCACAGTCAACCTGTGGCTTGGTTTTAAGAGTCAATATTGACGGTTCGAATCCACCAGATGCTCTGCCGGAGAAGGAGGCGCAATGTCCTCCTGTACCAGTCAGATCTGATTTGACGGTACACGCACACAAAATAATAATAAAGGGGGAAGGAAAAAAAAAAACCTAAAAAAAAAAGTCAATATTGAACATCTCCAATGACTTTTTCCAGCAATATTGTCAATTTTATTCATGATTTTTGATGTCTCTTTGTGGACAAGTCACATCTATGCCTATACTTGTCAGTTATTTTTTTTAAGAAAGGTATTTGTAATAAATAAATCATTGATTGTATGAAGTTCTAGCATTTGATCTCCAGCCACCATGTCTATATTTTCTTACTACCCATCTTTCTTAATTTCCAACTTCTGCGTTCCAGCCATCAGTTATTATTAATGTTCTGCCAATATCAGACTGCAAAAGTTGGTGGAAGGCCTCAATGTCTTCATGCTTCTAGGAACATAAAAATGGCTTTGCTGATGTGGCAGATACTCCGGTGGTTCCTTGAAAAATTAAAAGAGAATTACCACATGACCCAGAATATGATATGGATTATAACTATACCACAACTCTCTCATTACTACCTATTTGGAACTGACTCTGTGACTGACCCTTCACTGGGTTTCAGAAGCTGCAAATTGCATGGGGGGAGGATCCGCATCTTTGTCTTGAGAGATGTGGACATTGTGTGTGAAGTGCAGCTCCCTATGGCCATCAGTGCTCCATTCTACAAGATGAGTGAACACTGAAATCATGATGCTAAATGAAAGAAGCTAGCATAATAATTGTGTTGATGTAAAATATCCAGAAGAGGTAAATCTATAGACAGAAAGCATAGTTGTTAAGTTGTTAAATACTTGGAGTAGAAGGATAGGAGGAAATGAGAGAGAAGAGGTTTCCTTTTTGGGTAATAAAAGTGTTCTGGAACTAGATGGTGCTGGGAGTTGTACCACACAGGGAATTTACTAAATGTTACTGAATTGTATCCTTTAAAGTGGGCAAAATGATGAATTTAAATATATTTTGCCACAATAAAAAAAATGCCTTGGAAAGTACTATAAGGTACCGACTTGGAGATAGAGCTACTGCATGAGGCAACCATTATCAACCTTATTAATATTTTATGTACACTTTGCTTGGTTTTTAGACATGTATTTTGCTTTTTTGTGTAGTTTGTTATTATAAAAATATTTTTTCTATTTTTGATGTTTTTTAAAAAACTAAATTTTTTAAAAACCAAAATTTTACTGATCGTGTAAACATTGTTTTAATAATTGTTCAGTGTTATGTCAATTGGCTGCCATATTGGCTCATAGATGCCAAAGGTTGTAAAGATTAATAAACGACTGAGAATTGTTTTGTTCTATTCCCCATGACGACTAATAGCTGCAACAACATATTGACATTTAGGGTGCTACTAATTGTTGTTGTTATGTGCCCTCAAGTTGCTTGCGACCTATAGTGACCCTATGTACAACAGCCCTGCCAACTTTACCATCTCTGACACACCTACCCTCATTACTCCAGTCACTGTATTACTCCATCTCATTGATGGTCTCCCTTTCTTTCTCTCTCCCTCCACCCTTCCAAGTGTGATGTCCCTCTCCAAGGACTGGTCCCTCTTTGCAACATGTCCAGAATATGCCAGACAAAGCCTCAGATCCTTGCCTCCAAAGAGCAGCCAAGCTTCACCCTCTGAGGACAAACATGTTTGTTCTTCTGGCTGTCCATGATACATTCAACATTCTTCTCCAGCACCACAGCTCAAAGGCATCAATTCCCTATAGAAAATAACTATTATTTATTTAAATGGATTTCTAGAAGTATAATTACTTGAATAAGTATATAAACATTTATAACTTTCAGTTTCAACAAATTATTTCATATTTTAGTTGAGGGAATTCCCCTCCACCATCTCCTGGGTTTTCTGGAGTGAAATATTATTCTTACAGCTTTAACAGTATTATTCCAAACCAATATGTTTCTGACCTAGATCCTTTTTGTGTCTGGGAGCCAGGACTTTGATGTCACTATCTTTTATGTCTGATTTAAATATATTAACATTATTTATATACTGACAATTAAAGCTTATAAATCCTTTGCAGTATTTGTATTGCAGTAAATATGCATGTGTACTGATGAATGCCTTTTCTTTTTTCTATTTTAGCACAGATGTTTTTCAAAGATTGAGCTCTAGTTCAGCTCCGAGTACTTCAAAAATAGCATCATTTGAAGAAGCATTTATTTATCTCCAAAAGTTAATGGCAGCTGTGAAGGATATTCTTGAAGGAATTCAAAGGTAAACAATTTATTAATTTTAAAGTTTCATATTTTTATTTCTTCTTGTATACTTAATCAGTTTTTCAGAGATGCTGAGTCTTCTAACAACTTTTTATAAACTAATGATACATAGATTCATATATATCTGACTCTGCAGGGAAACAGTTTTCAGTTTGGACTACCAAAGTGTTTCTACTTTTTTTTTTTTTCCATAAAGAATGTTCTGTTCTTTGCTGAATCTCCTAGAATGGTGCCTGGAATTTAATAAGGATTTGGTTATCAGTTGTTGAATAAATATATGCAGAAATTATTATCACTACCGTATTAAAGTTAATATATGTTAAAATTATTAATGTGAATAATTTTCTCTATAAATTTTCACATCATAAAAACTAAACCTACCTGTTTCTGTCAAATTGATTACAATTTGTGGTTACTCCATGTTAGAGTAGAATTGAATTCCATAGGATTTTCTCTGCTATAGTTTTCCAGAAGCAGTTTGCAAAGGTCCTTCTTTCACAATACTGCTTGAGTGGATTGGAACTGCCAACCTTGGCCTAACCTTCAGCCAAATAACAGGCATATAGGGGAAAAAAATACAAAATCCTAGACATTATCCTGGATTTACTGGAGTCAAATTATGTCTAGATATTTTGTGAAGTAAGCAAGTTGTATACTTAACAAGCCTTTCAAGAAATTTTTGAGTGATTGGATGCCACATTTAAACTAATCACAATGCTTGTAAAATTTCCTTAAAACTTGATTTTTCTCATGAGCTTACAATAGAGGAAGTTATGAATAAAAAGATTGATTCCCTATAGCGTTCTTCATTATTAACAATAAACTACTAAAAATGGCCTTTTAAAAAAACCTAGTTTTTGAATTAAAGATATATTTAAAATGAATACAGTCAATTCCTAGGTTACAAATATCTGATGTACATACACACATAGTAAGCCTAACTACATAAAGTGTTCCATACCAATTCCTGAATTATTAAATGAACTAGTACCAGCATTATATTATGAACAGGGTGGTGGTTGCTAGGTGTCGTTGTGTTGAATATAACTCACAGTGGCACTGTATACAACCCTCTCTGACATGCACCATCCTCAGAGTCTCTCCTGTGCTAAAGCTTATTGTCACAGTCACTGTGTACGCTTATCTCATTGATGATCTTCCTCTTAACTGACCTGTTTTTCTGAGTATGATGTCCATTCCAGAGTTTGGCCAATCCTGATAACATGCCCCAAGTACGTGAGATTAAATCTCACTGTCCTTGATTTGAAGGACATTCTGGCTGCACTTCTTCAACACACATTTGTTTATTCTCTTGGAATACTTATTTAATGTTCTTCACTAACACCATATTTCAAAGGTATCAATACTTCTGTCTTCCTTATCCTTTGTCCAACGTTCATATGCACACATAGCTGTTATTTAAACAGGTACCTTTGTTATGTAGCACTTTAAAAAGATCTTTGAGAGCAGATAGGCACATTGTAATAAAATAATTTGATTTCTTGATTGGTAATTCTATGGATATTGATTGTGGACCCAAATAAAATCTTTGGCAACTTCAGCCTTTTCTCCATTTTTCTTGATGTTTCATACTAGTTGAGTTGTGAGAGTTTTTATTTCCTTTATGTTGACGTTTAATTCATACTAAAGACTGTAGCCTTTGCGCTTCATTAGTAAGTGCTTCAAGCCCTCTTTGTTTTCTGCAAGATTGTATCATCTGCATAAAGCAGGTTTCACAATGGATTGAAGCCTTAGGGGAGTGAATTAGAATTTGGTGTTAATACTTGACATGTTTCAAAATATACGTTGTTCTTTCAGCGCTCAAATTATTTTAAAACGATATAATGCAGTATGTATTTTTAAATAATTTTTGACAGACATACAGATATCATTGTTGTCAGATGTAACTTGGATAAAAATGGAATAATAGAAAATATTCTATTTTGTTGACTGTGCAAAGACATGGACCACTGTGAATCATAAAAAGACTAAATGGACATTAACAAGACTGGAAATTCCAGAATACTTAATTATGTTCACATAAAACCTGTACATGGGTCAAGAAGCCGTTGTTAGAACAGAACATGGTAATACATGGTTTAAAATAAGGAAAGGTGCGCATCAGGCTTGTATTCTTTTTCTGTACCCATTCAGTCTGTTTGCTGAGCAAATCATTTGAGAAGCTGGACTATATGTAGAAGAATGTGGCATCAGGATTCAAGGAAGATTCATTAACAACCTACGTAATAACAGATGACATAACCTTATTGGAGAAAATGAAGACGGCTTGAAGCACCTACTGAAGAAGATTAGACTAAAGCCTTCAATATAGATTACTTCTCAATATCATGAGAACAAAATTCCTCATCAATGGGCAACATCATGATTGATGGAGAAAAGACTGAAACGTTCAGCAGTTTCATTTTATTTAGATCCATAGTTAGCACCCGTGGTAGCAGAAGTTACGACATTGAAAGACATAAAACATTGGAAATGTAAGCTGTTAAGGACCTCTTCAAAATTCAGAGAGCAAGAATAATGTCAATTTAATGACTAAGGTGCCCCTGTTGTTGTTGTTGTGTGCTGTCAAGTCAGAACAACCCCATACCTGAACCTCCGGTAGGTTTTCAGAGACTGTTAGTCACAAGGGAGGATGTTGTCCATCCTCCTCCTGCAGAGCTGCTGGTAGATGTGAATGACGTGCCTTCAGGATTGCAGTCTAGCTTCTACCCACTGGGCCACCAGAGCTCCCTGATACATACAAGCCACATTCAGTTGCTTCATAGGCTCCTGAAAATTGGAAATGAATAAGGATGGCAGAAGACTCAGTGCCTTTGAATTATGGTTTTGGAGAAGAGTTCTGAATATACCGTGGACGATCAGAAAGACAAACAATTCTGCCCTAGAACTGGTGCAACCAGAGTGCTCTTTAGAGACCAGGATGGTGAAATTCCATCTCACATACTTTGAACATGTTGTCAGGAGGTATGTGGAAGTAAGGGAGACAAAGTTTCACCATCCTTTTAGCTTGTTATCAGGACGATCCAGCCCATAAATAAGGACATCGAGGTTGGGAAAATAGAGGGTGAACAAAAGAGAGGAAGAACTTCAACAAGGTGGATTGATATAGTGACTGCAACAGTGGGCCTGCACATGGTAGAGATCATGAGTATGGTACAGGGTACCTCCAGGGTTTTATTGCTCAGAGGGTTGCTGTGAGTCGTTATTGATTTGATGATACCTAACAATAACCTTATTCTTAATAGAAGTCTAGTACTAGTTCATGTAATCTGGGAATTGTTATTGGACTCTTTATGAGGGTTGATTTTTAACTATTAAACAATTATCAATCATAAGAATTACAGAAGAAAATATTGATAGCACTCAGGAAATTTTAAAAAGGCAATATACAGTGAAAAAAATTTTCCCATCTTTTTCCTCATAATGAGCAATCAGTGCTGACCGCTTTGTGTAATTGCTTCTTTGTTAATACTCCTACCTGTTTTAAATAGAAGCTAGACTGTAAACTCTCTAAAGTGTAAGATGCTATTTTGCTTTTTTTTATGCATCATATTAAAGTAGTAGTATCATATAGCAAGCAATCTGTAAGTACATGGTTAAATAGAACATATACCTGGCTTCTTTGCATTTTACCAGTGTGATTGGATAGTCACAGGTGCATTGTCTCATCCCCAAGTCTACAAGTTCAGAATTTTCACTTAGTAAATTTATCAGATTCACAGAAACCAAGTTCAGAAGAAAGTGAAGTCAAATAGAATGCCCCTTTACTAGTTTTACGTTATGACTGGTAACTTCCACTAAATCAAAATATTTATACTGGCTGTCTCCTTGTTATTATTGTTGTTAGGTGTTGTCGAGTATTACTCATAGTAACCCTATGCACAACAGATCTGAACAGTCCTATCCTGTCCTATCCTGTGCCATCCTTACCATCTCTGACACACTTGAGTCCATTGCAGCAGTCACTATGTCACCCCGTTTTATTGAGGATCTTCCACTCTTTTGCCATCCTTCAACCTTCGCAAGCATGACATTTCTCTCCATGGAATAGCTTCTCCTAGTAACATGCCAAGAATATGTGAAATGAAGCTCCATCATCATTGCCTCCAAGGAGCACTCTGGCTGCACCTACTTCAAATATGTGTGTGTTATTTTGGTAGTTTATGGGATGGTCAATATTCTTCTCCAACACAAGAGTTCAAAGGCATCAATCGATTCTTTTCTGTCCTTATTCATTGCCCAGCTTTCAGCAGCATAACAAGTGACTGACAAGATACATGATGGCTTGAATCATTCACACCTTAGTCCTCAAACTAACATCATTCCTCCTCAATAATTTGGAGAGGTCTCTGACTGCAGTTTTCCAGGGCAGTGTCTTCTGATCTTCTGCTAGTACTAAGTGTATTGATTGTGACTCCAATTAAGATGAAGTCATTGACAGTTTCAATCTTTTTTTTTCATCTGTCATGTTGTATATTGATTCAGTGGTGAGAAGGGTTTTTTTTTCTTTACAAGTTTTATTGTTAATTATTTACTTGAATAGATTTCAGAAAGAAGAACAGATCAGCTCAGCTCAGTCCAACCTGATTAGCAGTTGACCAGAATATAGTGAAGCAAGTGTTCCAACTAAGGACTTAATCTGGATGCTCTTTATACTTAGTCATCTAACACTTCAAACATAATCCATAGTAAATGCATCATCTCCTTTTCTTTCATTTTAATATCCTTTGTACCTCATTTCACTGGGGAAGTATCGTCATTAAATAGAATTCCCAGAGTAACAAGTTCCCTGGGGAATATAGCTATGAACACACAGCACAAAAATTAAGAACTTAAACCCTGTATAACAATTTACCAGTTTAAAGAAATAAAACTTTCCAATATTTTAAGAAGTAAATTGTGTTACAAGTGCACTTACAGGTTTTTGTCTAGAAGATCTGGTATCATAACTGAAAATGACTGTTTATAAGGTACAGGAACAGGAACGGTGTACCCAGGCCAGTGCTGACCCTCAGAAGCCAAAAGTATTCTCCACTGTA
The DNA here is from genome assembly GCF_000299155.1 of Elephantulus edwardii. Taxonomy (NCBI): domain Eukaryota; kingdom Metazoa; phylum Chordata; class Mammalia; order Macroscelidea; family Macroscelididae; genus Elephantulus; species Elephantulus edwardii. The sequence goes on along the minus strand of NW_006400068.1, from coordinate 2,503,817 downwards.
GACCACATACAAGAATCCATCTTTTTCCTTCTCATAAAGCTGTCCCATAGTTAGGCTGGACTGTGGGACTGTCTTATCCACAGAGAGGAAAATGGCCTTTTCTGAGGGAAACTGGATCCTTTCCCTGATGAACTGATCCTTTTCCACATGAACTGAGCCACAGTGACGTCAGATGGGACCAAGTACTTCTGTTTATCAGTGTCAGCAATTTGAGAGCCAGAGACCTTTACCACAGGCACCAGAACGTGGTCTGGATATTTCACTCGGATTTTGGCGGATTGCACACATCTGTATTCCAATGAGTGGTCCTTCTTTAATGTCCACTTCCTTTAAATGGCAAGGAGGAGGCTTGCAGAGCCGAAGAGTTCAGCACACTAACCACAACAACAACCATAGTGGCAGCCAAGTTTTTGTTCTCTTGGCATTAAGATGCAATCTATATTGAAAGCTGTAGTCTTTCTTTGATCTCCTGCAGCAATCATGTAAAGTCCTCTTCATTTTCAGTAAGCAGGGTTGTGTCATTTGCACACCTAAGGTTATTGAAGAGCCTCCAATCCTGAAGCCACATTCTTATTCATAGGGTCCAGCTGCTTAATTGACTTGCTCTGCATACAGATTGACTAGATCTGGATAGAGGATATGACCCTCATGTACATCTTCCTTAATTTTAAGCCGTATAATGTTCTCTTGCTCTGTTTGCACACAGCCTCTTGGTCTAAATTTCACATGATCAAAATTAAATGCTCTGGTTTTTCCATTTTTCTGAATGTTAACCATAATATGTTATGATCCACATAATCAGATGCCTTTGCATAGTGAATAAAGCACAAATAGATATTTTTCTGGTATTCTTTGCTTTTAGCCAGGATCCATCTGACATCAGCAGTGTAATCCCTGGTATCACAGCCTCTTCTAAATCTAGCTTGAACATCTGGCAGTTCTCTATGTGCTATGGTAGCTATTTATTAATTATCCTCAGTAGTATTTTGCTTGCATATAATAGTAATGATATTGTTCAGTAATTTCCACATTCTTCTTTTCTTCCTCAAGAAAGGTGATCTTTGTATCACTTTTATTGGGAATATGAAATAGGAAAAAATATGGTTCTCTTTGAGTCAGACAACAATCCTCCAAATTTCCTGGCATAGACTGGTGAGCACATCCAGGGCTGCATTTGTAAATTTTTTTAAAAATTTTATTATTTTTTGTGTGTGTACTGTCAAATCAGATCTGACTGTTACAGGAGGAGATTGTTCCTCCTTCTCCAGCAGAGCATCTGGTGGATTCGAACTGTGCACGTCTTGGATTGCTGCATTTGTAATTTGATACATGGAAATTGGTATCTCATCTATTCCTTGGGCCTTATTTTTTTGCCAGTGACTTCAGTGCAGCCTTAACGTCTTCCTTCATAACCATTGGCTCTTGAACATATGGTACTTCCTGAAATATTTCAGGATTGGCCAGTTCTTTTTGGTGCAGTGATTCTATATGTATTCCTCCCATCTTCTTCTTATGCTCCCTGGATAATTCGAGATTTTACCCATAGCATCTCTAAGTATTGTAACTCAAGGCTTGAATTAGATTTTCATTTCTTTCAGCTTGAGAAATGGTCAGCAAGTTCTTCCCTTTTGAATTTCTGGTTCTAATTCTTTACACACTCTGTTATAACAACTTTATTTGCTTTGTGTTCTCTAGCTACCCTTTGGAAACTTGTGTTCAGCTCTTTTGCTTCAGCATCTTTGCCCTTTTGAACACTGTAGTGCAATTTTTAGGTTCTCTTCTGACATCCATTTTATTTTATGGAATGAAAATGAAACAGTAACTTGAAAAATTAGATAGGAACCTTCATAGACAATGAGTTAATGTTATTGAAGGAGGAGGTGAGGTGAAGGAAATAGGAAGAATCTTTTGTAAAAAACAATTTATTCAAAATTTGCAAATAAATCAGAATAATACCAAAAAAGGAGAATGAGAATGGTTGCAAAATTTGAAGAATATAATCATAGTTGTGTACTGTGGAGTCCGAACTGATCCTAATTAACCCTGCAGTCTGATTTCAGAGGCAGTAAATAGCACAGGATTAAATTGCCCATCTTTCTCGTGCTGAGCAGCTGGTGAATTCGAACTATGTACCTTTGGATTGGCAGTGCAATTCCTTACCACTCAGCTACAAGGGCTCCTTGAATAATATAATTAGTGTCACTAAATTGTACATCTAGAAACTGTTAAGTTGATGTGTGTTTTGCTGTATATGTCCTCCACATGAGCAACAAAAATTAGAATATAATATAGAATATAATTTATAAAAGAATTAATATGATATTGTTTATAATCATACTATATAATAATTTAAAAAGAATAGGTCATTGAGAATCAGAATGATCGAATTTTAATACTAAAACCTTATATTTACTGTTGTTGAGTACTGTTGAGTACTCTTCCTTGGTTCCTCATCAGTTAAGTCAAGATAAAGTAGTACTCACCTTAAAAGGTTACTGTATGAATAAAATAAAGTAATCTAATGTTAGATAGATCTTGACTGAAAGCAAGGAGTACCAGAAGAATGTCTAGCTTTGTTTCATTGATTATACAAAGACATTTGACTGAGTGGATCATAACAAACTGTGGCTAACTCTAAGAATGGGAATCTTAGAACATTTGATCATGCTAATGTGAAACCTGTACTTGGACCAAGAGATATTTGTCAGAACAGAGCAAGAAAACACTGCATGGTTCAAAATTGGGAAGGTTGTATGCCAGGGCTTTATCCTGTCTCCATACCTTTTCAATCTTTATGCAGAACATGCTATTCAAGAAGCTGGGCTCTGTGAGGAGAAATGTGGCATCAGGATTGGAGGAAGAATCATCAATGATTTGTGTTATGCAGATGACAGACACAACCCTGCTTGCTGAAACTGAGGAGGACTGAAAGCACTTGCTGTGGAAGGTCAGAGACTGCAGTCTTCAGTATGGATTGAGACTCTATGTCAAAAAAACAAAGATTCTCACCACTGGGCCAATTGGCAGCATCATAATGGTTGGTGAAGAGATTGAGATTGTTCACAGTTTTGGTTTGCTTGGATCCACAGTCAACACTGTTGGCAACAGCAGCCAGGAAATTAAAAGATGTATTGCGATGGGAAAGTCTGTGGTTAGAGACCTCTCTAAAAGTGCTGAAGTGCAAAGATGTCAGTCTGGAAACTAAGGGGTGCCTGATACATGCCATGGTCTTTGCAATCACTTGCTATTCATCAGAGAGCTAGGTAATGACTAGGGATGATGGAAGGAGAGTTGATGCCTTTGAGCTGTGGTGCTGGAGAATAGTACCAAATATACCATGGACTGCCAGGAAAACAGATTTGTCCTGGAGAGGGTGAAGCCAGGCTGTTCCTTGGAGTCAAGGATTCTGAAGCTTCATGTGACTTACTTTGGACATGTTGTAGGAAGGACCAGTCCTTGGAGAGGAATGTTATGCTTGGGAGGGTGGAGGGGCAGCACAGGAGAGGAAGACCCTCAATGAGATGGATTGATTCAGTGACTGGGGTAATGGAGGTAGGTGTTTCAGAGATGGTGAGATTGGCATAGGATAGGGCAGAGTTTAGGGCTGTTTATACATAGGATCACTATGAGTCGTAGGTGACTTGACGTCACATAACAACAGCAACAACATGTAGAATACTTAGTGTGTTGTTGCTTTTAGGTGGCATCAAATCTGAAATGAATCCTAGCTGACCTCCAGCAAGTTTTTAGAAGCAGTAAATCACATGGAAGGAGATTGCCATCTTTCTTCCATAGAGCATTTGGTATATTTGAGCCTTTGAGTTAGCAGCACAGCTTTTTGGTTTTTTATGAAACAGTTTATAATGTTGTTGTTGTTATTTGCCATCGAGTTGACTACAATTCACAGAGACCCGCCCTGCTCTATCCTGAGCCACTCTCACTGTCTCTGACACTCCTTACCCTCATTACCCCAGTTACTCCGTCAGTCCATCCCATTCGAGATCTTCCTCTCCTGTGTTCTGCCTCCACTTTTCCAAGTATGATATCCTTCTCCAGGGATTGGTCTCTCCTGTCAACATGCCCAAAGTATGTAAGATTGAGCTTCAGAATCCTTACTTTCAAGGAGCAGCATGGTTTCCCCTCTCCAAGACATATCTGTTAGTTCTCTTGGTAGTCCATGGTATGTTCAATTCTCTTCCCAGCACCACAACTCAAAGTATTAATTTTTCTGTCATCTTTGGTCATTGTTTGACTCTCTGATGCACAGGAGATAATTGCAGAGACCATGGCCTGGATCAGATGCATCTTAGTCTCTACATCATTGCTCATTAGTATTCTGGAGAGGTCCCGAAGAGCAGTTTCCCAATTCAAATCATATTTTGCTCTCTTGACTGCTAGTACCAGGGTGTTGATTGTGGAAGCAAGAACATTTAAATTGTTAACAATCTCAGTCTCTTCTTCATCTATCATGGTGCTGCCAATTGTCACAGTGGTGAGAATCTTCATTTTCTTGATGTTGAACTTCAATCCATATTGCAAACTTCAGTCCTTAACCCTCTGTAGCAGATGTTTCAGGCCTTCCTCAGTTTTAGCAAAGTAAGGTTGTGTCATCTGCATTACACATGTTGTTGATGAGTCTTCCTCCAATCTTGATGCTATATTCCTCCTCATAAAGTCCAGCTTCTTCAATGATCTCTTCTGCATACAGATTGAATATATTTGAAGACACGATCCATACCCGACACACTCCTTTCCTAATTCTGAACCATGCGGTGTTTTCTTTGCTCTGCTCTGATAACTGTCTCCTGGTCCAAGTATAGGTTACACATGATCACAATCAAGTGTTCTGGGATTTCCATTCTTCTCAAGGTTAGCCACAATTTGTTGTGATCCACACAATCAAATTCCTTTGCACAGTAAATGAAGCACAGACATTTCTCTGGAACCCTGATTTTGGTACACAGGCCTATAAAGTGACACATGAGCTGTCTACTTCTATCTGCTGATCTATCCAAAGTGCTGAAGAGCAAGGATGCCAATTTAAAGACTAAGGAGTGCCTGGTCAAAGGTATAGCCTTCTCAGTTACTTGCTATGCATCTGATAATTGGACAGTGACTAAGGATGACTGAAGAATAGGTAACATTTAGTTTTGATATTGGAGAAGAATACTGAATATTCCTTAGACTGTGAAAAGAATAGACAAAGCTGCCTTGGAGAAAGTATGACTAGGGTGTACTTTGAGGACAAGGATGGTGAAACTTGATCTCACATACTTTGGGAATTCAGTAAGAGTGGTGTGGAGGGTTGGTGTAAGAGAAGACTCTTAACAAAATGAATTGACATAATGGACTGTAACAATGGACTGAATTATATTGAAGGTGGTGAGGACGGCCAGGATAGGGCAGAGTTCAGTTCTACTGTTTATAGGGTCACTGTGGGTGGCAGTCAGCTGGACAGCACATAACAACAACAATGACATAAAGTAATCAATAATAACTGGGGAAGGAATGAACTCCTAAGTGTTAACCATAGAAGAGAAAAAGAAGTGCATTTACAAGGGATAAATTCCGAATACAAGAATAGATAGGAAAGACGGAAGAATGAAAACAACAAATAGGCGGATAAAGTGGACAAGTGGTGTTCCTTCAAGTCACCTATGACTCATAGTGAGCTAATGAGCAATATGTTTGAACCTTGCCCTATCCTGCACCATCCTTGTCATCTCTGTCATACTTTTTCAAGTCCATTGTTGTAGTTTTTGAGTTAATTGATCTAATTGAGGTCTTCTCTCTTTCAACGGCTTTACATTTTCCTGCATGATGGGTTTTTTTAACAGGGATAGCTGCACCTGAAAACATACCCAATGTAGGAGACAGTTTAACCATCCTTATTTCTAAGGAGAACTCTGGGTACACTTCCTCCAAGATGGATTTGTTTATTCTTTTGGCAGTCAGTAGTGTCTTCAGGATTCTTTTCCAACACCACAATTTTAAGTCATCAATTCTTCAGTCTTCCTTATTCATTGTCCAGCTTTCAGATGCAAAAAAATTGAAAATACCAAGGCTGAGTTAAGATATACCTTAATATTTAAACTAATATTTGTGCTCTTTAGCACCTTAAAGAAGTCCTTGACATCAGCTTTCCTCAATGCAACATGTCTTTTGAATTATTTTTTAATTGTTGTTACTGTTAGTGACCCTATGAACAACAGGTCTGAACTCTGCCCTATCCTGCGCCATCCACACTTTCCTGATACACTTGAGCACATTATCACCTGTGTTGATCTGTCTTATTGAGGGTCTTCCTTTTCGTGACCTTCTACTTTTCCAAGCATGATGTCCTTCTCCAAGTACTGGCCCCTCCTAAAAGCATGCCCTAAATATGGGTTTTATCATTCTTGCTTCCAAATAGCACCCTGGCTACACTTTCTCTAAGACTTACTTGTTTGTTCTTTTTGTGGTTCATGGGAGATTCAGTATTCTTCTCCAACACCACAATTCAAAGGCATCAATTCTTCCATCATCCTTAACAGTCATTAACTGACTGTTGTGAATAATGTGGCAATAAACATGGGTGTGTATTATCCTTCTATTTTTACAAGAATGGTCTTATGCAGTATTTATCCTTATGAGACTGAGGTAGTTCGCACGGTATAATGCTCTCTAGTTTCTCCCAAGTTTATTTCCAGATAATTTCTCCTGAATGCTGCATAGTATTCCATCATGTGAATGTACCACAATTTCTCAGTCCATTTGAGTGTAGTTGGACATTTGAACTGTTTCTGTGTTCTTGTAGTGATAAATAGCAGTGCTGTGAAAATTGTTGTACAAATCTGTTTGTGTCTCAATTCCAGTTTCCTTGGTGTATATTCCTAGCAGTGGAATAACTGAGTCCTACGGAATTTCTGTGTTCAGCTTTTTGAGGAAATGCCAAATTGCCTTCCAGAGTAGTTGTACCATTTTACATTCCCAGCAACAGTGTATGAGCGTTCCAACCTCTTCACAACCTCTCCAACTTTTATTGCTTGCTGTCTTGTTAAACTTTGTCACTGCTACTGGGGTGAGATAGTCTCTCGTTTTGGTCTTGATTTGCCAGTGATTTTGATCGTACTTCATGTGTCTGTTGGCCATCCAAATGTCATCTTCTGTGAAAAGTCTTTCCACGTCTTTTGCCCATATTATAATTTGATTATCAGTCTTTTTCTTGTAGGGGCCCAGGAGTATTCTGTAAGCTTCTGTTAAGGGACTCTTGTTTGAGATGGTATTGCCAATTTCTCTCCCACACCCCTCCCCAGTCAGTTGGTTTCTTTTTACCCTATTGGGAAAAGTTTTTGATGCACTCAAGATTTTAACCTTTAGAAGGTCTCATTCATCAATTTTGCCCTCCCCATATTGTACTGGCTGTATTTGTCTGCCTCTTTATATCATAGGCTAGGCCTTCTAACTTTGGTTCCAGTTTATCTCATAATCTTTATGGTTTTGGCCTTTATTTCCAAGTCTCTGATCCACCTTGAGTTGATTTTCTATATGGTGTATACAGTATAGGCGTGAGATGTGGAACCTGTTTCAGCTTTTGCAGGTTTTGCCAGCACCATCTTTTGAAGAGGATGTTTTTCCGACCTTTGATAGGTTTTGTTTCCTTGTTGACTATCAGTTGACCATATATACGTGGTGTTTTCTGGGATCTAGATTCTTTTCCATTGGTCTGTGTGCCTGTCCCTATTCCAGAACTATGTAGTTTTGGTTATTATAGCTGTGTAGCAGGTTTTGAGATCAGAAAGTGCTATACCTCCCACTTAATTGTTGTTGTTGTTTTTGTTTTTGTTTTCAGAGTACTTTGCTTATTTGGGATATCTTTCCTCCAAATAAACTTGACAGTTGCTTTTTCAATATCTTTGAAAAATTAATTTGGTATCTATATTGGAGATTGCTATAATCAAGGATGCTTTGGGCAGAATATTAAATGATCCAGGAAGTATTATGACTTTAATTTCATCCTACCTGAATTTCAGAATCATCTCAGGAACAGGTTTGAGGCCTTGAACACTAATGAGCGAAGACCAGATGAGTTGTGGGAGGATGACAAAGGTATCATCCAGGAAGAGTGCAAACAGTCATTACAAAGACAGAAGAGGAAGAAAAGACCAAAATGGATGTCAGAAGAGACTCTGAAGATTGCA
>NW_006400068.1:2482678-2493922 GCF_000299155.1 Elephantulus edwardii | reverse complement strand
GCAGGAGGGGAAGACCCTCTATGAGATGGATTGATTTTGTGACTGGGGTAATTGGGATGGGTGTGTCAGAGGCAGTGCGTTTGGCGCAGGATAGAGCAGGATTTAGGGCTGTTGTGCTTAGGGTCGCTGTGAGTCGCAAACGACTCGACGGCACATAACAACAACAACAACAATATTGGAGATTGCCTTAAACATATAGGTTGCTTTTGGTAGGATTGTCCTTTTCACTATATAGAGTCTTCCTATCCATGAACTAGAGGAGATGACCCTGGTTGAGATGTATTGACTCAGTGATTGGGGTAATGGGGTTAGGTGTGTCAGAGACAATGAATGAAGTTGGCTCAAGATAGAACCAGGTTCATGGCTGTTGTACATAGAGCCAGTGTGAGTTGCAGGTGACTTGAACGCACATGACAAACAACAACATCCTTGAATAGAGAAAATGTTTTCCATTATTTAGATCTTTTATTTTTCTCGCAGAGAGGTTTTGTAGTTTCCTTTGTACCGGTCTTTTCTATCTCTAGTTAGGTTTATTCCCAAGTATCTCTATTTGTGGTTGGCTATGGTAAACGATACTGCTTTCTTGCTTTCCTTCTCCATGTTTTTTTTGTTACTGTAAAGGATTTTCTTCATCTTCAGTTTGAACTTGCATGAGTAGTTGATGATCTGTTCCAGTCAGCCCTTGTTTGGACTGTAAACACTGGGTTTTCTTACTCTTTCTTACTTTTTTTTTTTTTTTTAATTTTTTAGCTAATCTTTTATTTTCCCCCATCTTTTTTTCCACCTTTTTTATTATTAATTTCAATAAAAATTTACAGAGACTTTGGATTTCCATTCATTTGTTGTTGCTTTTTTCTCCCTTCCCAATCCTCCCTGTCCCCTAGTACACTCCCCTCTTGGAAAAGTAAAAGAAAAATTCTTTCATTGTTTTATAATCCCTCCACCCAGGTCCACCCAGGTCCACTCCACTATGCCACCTTCGCTCTGGACTCCCGTCATGACAAAAATACCTAATCACATATCCCTTTTAAACAGTTTTCTCTGTCATCTGATTCAATGTAGTATACATTATTGAACCCATCTTTCTCAGTCTCCCCCCACACCCCGATGTCAGTCCTGTTTTATAACAGTGGCAGCTTACATTATTTGTCCTTTTGTGACTGAGATATTTCACTCAGCATAATGTCCTTGGCCATTTTGAATAATATTGCATGGGTTCCTTGTTTTTCAGTCAATGTAGTATTCCATTGTGTGAATATACCACAGTTTCTCTATCCATTCGTTTGTTCATGGGCACTTAGGTTGTTTCCAGCTCCTTGCTACTGTGAACAAAGCCACGATAAATATGGGTGTGCGTATATCTGCTTGGGTGTCAGTTATGGTCTCTTAAGGGTATATTCCCAGTAGTGGAATTATTGCGTCAAATGGTATCTCTAGTTCCAACTTTTTAAGAAAGCGCCATACTGCCTTCCACAGGGGTTGCACCATTTTACATTTCTACCAACAGTGAATAAGGGTTCCAATTTCTCCACAACCTTTCCAGCATTTATTGCTTGCTATTCTGTTAAATTTTGCTGTTCTGACTCGGGTGAGATGATATCTGAGAGTTGTCTTGATTTGCATCCCTCTTAGAGCTAGAGCTAGGGATTTTGAACATTTCTTGATGTGTTTGTTAGCCATCTGAATGTCTCCTTTGGTGAAGTGTCTGTTCATATCCTGTGCCCATTTTTCAGTTGGGTTATTTACCTTTATCTTGTTGTGGTGTCTTACTGTCTTTTTTCACAAATGTAGTCACCGTGACTCACCTCATCAGATGAGGTTCATATGCATAGTAACTTTTTTTTTTATTTTTCTTAGTAACTATTTTTTTAAAAAAGGATTTTCAGTAGTTAATTATTGATTGTAAAAATATCTTTCATGTGATCTCTAACAGAAGGATGTGCAGTCCACTTACATATGATTTACTGCCTCTGAAAATCTTCTGAAGGGTTGGTTATGAGTCACTTCTGATTCTGAAGCACACAACAGCAACAACAATCTTCCTTACAACATGGTGATTGTAATTAATGTCATGAAATCTGATGTATCTGCATTGTTGAATGGAAAGCCAATTTTTCTTTGTAAACTTTTACTGAAATGTTCCACCACCACCCCAAATAAAAGGTAATTTAAGAGGGTATAAAAAGGATTGCCCTCTAGAAATCATCCCGGGATAATTCTACTTTATCATGTAGAATCAGTATGAATAAGAAAAGCCTGTATGACACACTGTTAAAAAAATGTTAAAAAACAAATTATGTGTCATTGTTGATACAGTTTCACAGAAAAAAACAGCACATTCATATTATACTTAGTTTGTAAATAGTTTGTGTACTGCCAGAAGTTTGTTTACAGTTCTTTTTCCAAAATTCTCGAGTGAACTTTCAAGATTATAAACAACTTAATAATAAGAAATAATATTTTAAAATTTTATTTTCCATAGCTTTTAGTGTGCAATTCAACAAATAGTATGCATTCAGGAAGTACTTGGTGGTGGTGGTTCTCTGGAAATAAAAAAAATGTAGAAACATAATAATAAAAAATATACATTTATAATTAAAAAATTATTTGAACAATTTTACTTGTCCCCAATGACTATTTCTTTCAGTCCTCTGTTCTTTGCCATGGAAGGATAATAAGAATTTTGTTCTAAGAATCTTTTGAGCAAATCATTTTTTAAAAAAATAACGAAAAAAGCTATAGAGAAGGCTGACCTCTGAAGAATTTTTGTGTAGGGAATTACCAAGTCATGACAGACCACAAAGTGTTTTCCTCCTTTTTTATTTCTTTATTTTTAAAATATATTTTCAACAAGTTGTATTCTAGTGAGGCAACATTTACACTTTTCTATCAGGCGAAATGCCATTCTTTTGAACTCAGATGTTGTTGTTATTAGGTGTCATGGAGTTAAGACTCATAGCGACCCTGTGAAAAACTATGCCCTATCCTGTCCAGACATCATTCCTGACATACTCAGCCCCAACGCTGTAGTCACTGTGACAGTCCATCTCATTGATGGCCTTTTTTCTTTTTTGCCGACCTTTCACCTTTCCCAGCATGATGTCACTTTCCAAGGACTAGCCTCTTCTAGCAACATGTCCAAAGTGTGTGAGATTAAGCTTTGCCATTTTTGCCTCTAAGGAACACAGTGCACTTTTTAGACATCACAGGATGTAATTAAATCTAATTTCTGTCCAAAATTGGATGCATTTTAATAAGAAAGCTTTCATTTTAATAATCTCTTTAGAGTTCAGTGTTAACTCAAAACATTTACTTTTCAGAATGGAAAATTTGAAAATGAATTCAGTAATGTATTTTCTAGTTTGAAAAAGTTTCTGTTAATTATATTGATATTGTGGTTAACCTCTGTTAAGAGTACTGTCCTGTGATATTTTCATCAAATGATCAAGTGTTTATATCAGATTATTTCTTTAAAACCTTGTAAATGCACGTTCTTAATGTTTTGTTTCTAAATGACAAAAAATGAGGAAAAGGCTCTCAAATTGTCAAAAAGGAGGTGGGTTTTTTTCCTCCTTTGTTATCCCTCTGTGTTCGATGAAGATTTTTTTTTCCTTTTTTTAAAAAATATGCTTTAGACTATCAGTCTCGTGCAGATTTTTGTCCTTTTTCTCACTCTGGTATCCCAAAGAACTACAGATTGTGCTTGGTGCATAATCAGAACCTCAGATATTCATTGACTGAGAGAATAAAGAGTCTCTTGTTCTAATTTGGCTATCTTTAGTAGTAGGCGTTTTACTTACTTACTCAACACATTGTGAGATTTTACCATCATTCCCTGAAGTTTGCCTCTCTGTGAGAGAATGCCGTTTACAGTTACCATTATGCTCTTGTGATGATGAGGAGCTCAGTGAAGCAGTGCTAAAGCACTTGGCTGCTAACCAACAGGTCAGTGATTTGAACTCCCCATCTGCTTTGTGAGAGAAAGAGTGGTGTTCCACTCCTCTAAAGCCTTAGAAGAAAACCCCATAGGGCATGTCTACCCTGCCCTATACAAAGGACTGCTCAGAGTTAGAGCTGACTCGACAGCAGTGATTTTTGCTTGGTTGGTTGGTTGCTTTATGATGATAAGAGTGCAAAGAAATGATAGACTGAAAAAACAATAACCTACAAAAGACAATTCTAAAGAGAAAAACAGTAGGTAAGAGGCATTGTCGCAAGCTGATTTAAACAGGGAACAGAAAATCACACCAACTAGAAAAAGGAGTCCTTTTGAAATGAAGGAAATGTTCTAAAATTGATGGAAATCATTGTATTATATATTTAAATTGAGAGAGTTTTATGGTATGCTGTTTATAGTTCACCAAAACAATGTAAAAAATAAAACCAAGATGGAATTAAAAAAAATAATTCTTCACTAATTGATAGCTATACTTGAACCAGGAGGCCTTTGTCAGAACAGAGCAAGTAAACACTGCATGGTTCAAGATCAAGAAAGCTGTGCCCAGGGATGCAGCCTATCTCCATACCTTTTCAATCAATACTCAAAATCATTTGGGAGGCTGGACTTTATGAGGAGGAGTATAGCATTAGTATTGAAGGAAGATTGATCAACAACCTGTGTTATGCAGATGACATAGCCTTGCTTAATGAGAGAGGAGGACCAGAGGCATTTGCTGCAGAAGACTGTAGTCTGCAATATGGATTGAAGCTCAACATCAAAAAAAAAGAATCCCACTACTGGGCCAATTGTCAGCATCACGATAGACAATGAAGAGACTGAAATTATTAACAGCTTCAGCTTCCTTGACTCAGCAGTCAACATTCTTGGTACCAGTAGCCAGGAAAAGACAGTTGCATAGGGAAAGTCTTCTGTGAGTGACCTCTCCAGAGTACTGAAGAGCAAAGATGTCAGTCTAGAGACTAAGGTGTGCCTAACCAAAACCATGATCTTTGCAATTACTTGTTGTGCCTCAGAGAGCTGGAAAATGACTAAGGATGATAGGAGAATTGATGCCTTTAAGTTCTGGTCCTGGGGAAGAGTATTGAACATATTCTGTACCTGGACTGCTAAGAGAACAAACAGGTCTGTCCTGGAGAAGGTGAAACCAGTTTGCTGCTTGGAGGCAAGGATTTTGAAGGTCTATCTCAAATACTTGGGCATGTTGCCTTGGAGGAATCAGGCCTTGGAGAGGGACATTGTGCTTGGAAATGTGGAGGGATAGCACAAGAAAGGAAGATCCTGGATGAGGTGGATTGACTCAGTGAATGAGATAATGGCAGTAGGTGTGTCAGAGACAAAACTAGCAGGTTTCAGAGCTGTTGTATATAGGGTTGCTATAAGTCACAAGCTACTCAACAGCACATAACAGAGGTAACTACGATACTATAATTATTTTCCGTATTTCTTTGGATATGAATTATTACTATAAGTAAGAGCTAAATTAACTCATTGTCTACAAAGTATTTCAGAGAAAGTAAAAATAAATTTTATTTCTTGGTAAAATACATTGTTTTGTGATACCAGAATTGATGGAGTTCTTAGTATAAAACGTCTTCATCACATTCCTAGAATCTATTTTATTATGCAGAATTTGGGTTATTTCTCTCTGAGCCATAAAAAACAGACTAGTTACAAGTTATTTTATGTTGCTGGTATTTTGTTTACATTAAGTTGCAAAAATTAGAACAAATGAATTGATGTGTTCTGAAGTATCAGAATTGATTTGATTTATCAATATAGCCTTGTTTTCATTTTCTTAAGCAAATTGTTTATGATCCATCCTTCTCTCCACCACCACCAGTGTATTATACTTGGTTTTATTGATATTGTTTAAGATATTGTTTTGTGTTTTGAAGTACATATTAGGGGAAGAAATATCTTCCATGAGTCTGATATTTTATACTGATTTTTATAGTCTTAAGTATATGTGTATATTTTTGACTATGTGTATACTTTAACTATGTCTTGTGAAACTGCACCCATGGATATAATAAAGTCAAAATAGTCTAAAAATCTAGTCAAGATTATTGACATCATTTAACTCTTTTGAAATCCTGAGGACATCAAGGGTTGCTGATGATGTGAAAAGACAGATTTTGTAATTAAAACCCACATGTAATTTTAGGATGAATTGAGGTTGCTTGATTTTCCATTAGTTACGTTATCATATATTAAATTGTGTTACTTGAAACACTCAAATGTTGATAATGATAGTTGTTGTTAATATTAGAATGAACACATAACATTGGCTGTATATCATACTCTGTTCTTATATGAATGAATCTAGTTCTCACAAACCTATGAAGTTGTTGGTGTTAAATACCCTCTAGTGGGTTATCAGAGCAATAAAATTGCTCAGGAAGAGATTGCCTATCCTTCCCCAGGAGCAGCTGATAATAGCTAGTAATGTCTTCATTTAACTGATATGTTGTTGTTATGTGCCATGGAGTTGCTTGCGACTCATAGCAACCCTATGTACAAGAGCCCTAAACGCCATTCTATCCTGTGCCAACCTCGCTGTCTCAAACACATTCATTCCCACCACTCCACTCACAGAATCGAGCCATCTCATCGAGGGTCTTCCTCTCCTGCGCTGTCCCTCCACTCTACCAAACATGATGTCCCTCTCCGAGGACCAGTCCCCTCCTTGCAACATGCCCAAAGTATGTCAGACGAAGCTTGAGAATCCTTGACTCCAGGGAGCATTCTGATTTCACCCTCTCCAGGACAGACAGACCTGTTTGTTCTCCTAGCACTCCATGGTATATTCAGCACTCTTCTCCAGCACCACACTTCAAAGGCATCAATTCTCTTTCTGTCATGCCTATTCACTGTCCAACTCTCCGATGCATAGCATGTAATTGCAAAGACTATAGCCTGGATCAGGTGCACCTTAGTCTCCAGCTTGATATCGTTGCACTTCAGTACTCTTGAGAGGTCCCTCACAGCTGACTTTTCCAATGCAATTCATCTCCTGATTTCCTGGCTGCTGTTACCAAGAGTGTTGACTGTGGAACCAAGTAAACGAAAACTGTTAACTATCTCAATCTCTTCACCATCTGTTCTGATGCTGCCAATTGGCCGAGTGGTGAGAATCTTTGTTTTCTTGATATTGAGCTTCAATCCATATTTGCCATATCCTCTTCTAAACCCAGCTTGTATTTCTGGTAGTTCTCTGTTGATGTACTATTCCAGTCATTTTTGTATGATCTTAAGTATATTTACTTACATGTGATATTAGTGATTTTGTTCTGTAATTTCCACACTCTGTAGGATCACCTATGTTTGTAATGGGAATAAATATGGATCTCTTCCAGTCAGTTGGCCAGGTGGTTGTTCTCCAGATTTCTTGGCACAACCTGGTGAACATGTCCAAGGCTCTGTTTGTTGAAATATGCCAGCTGGTATTCCATCAATTCCCAGGGCCTTGTTTTTTGCCTATTCGTTCAGAGCAGCTTGAACTTCACCCTTCATCAACATTACTTCTTGAATATAAAATGTTTCATGAAATTCTTGTGTGTCAGCCAATTATTTTTGATACAGTGACTCTGTATACTCCTTCAGTCTTTTGATGCTTCCTGGATCATTCAGTATTCTGTGCATCACTTCCTTAAGTGTTGGCAAGTCTTGAATTTATTCTTCAGTTCCTTCAGCTTAAGAAATGTTGAGTGACTTTGTCTCTTTTTATTTTCAGATTCCAGCTCTTTGCATATGTCATTATAATACTTTGTCTTCCTTTTGAAATCTTCTGTTCAACTCCTTACCTTCCTGATTTCTTCCCTTTGCTTTGGCTTCTTGATGTCCTAGTGCAATATTCAGC
This sequence comes from Elephantulus edwardii, assembly GCF_000299155.1. Classification (NCBI taxonomy): domain Eukaryota; kingdom Metazoa; phylum Chordata; class Mammalia; order Macroscelidea; family Macroscelididae; genus Elephantulus; species Elephantulus edwardii. The sequence continues at coordinate 2,486,102 of NW_006400068.1, read as the reverse complement.
GTCTCTTCTGACGTTTACCTCAGTCTTTTCGTAATGATAGTTTGTATTCTTCATGGATAATATTCTTGATCTCCCACCATCAGAACAAAGAAAGGAAACTTTGCATGGTTCGAAATCAGGAAAGATGTGCATCAGGGGTGTGTCCTCTTTCTAAACCTTTTCAATCTATACACAGAAGAGATCATTTGGGAGGCCGTGCTCTATGAAGATGAATGTGGCATCAGGATTAGGTAGAAGACTCATCAACAATCTGTGTTGTGCAGATGACATGACCTTGCTTGCTGAAACTGAGGATGCCTGAAGCATTTGCTACAGAATGTGAAGGACTGTAGTCTGCAATATGGATTGAAGCTCAACATTAAGAAAACAAATATTCTCACCACTAGGCCATTTGACAGCACCATGTTAAATGGAAAACAGCTTGAGATTGTTAGCAGCTTCGTCTTGCTTTGTTCCATAATCAGCACTCTTGACACCAGCAAAGACAAAATGCATTGGGAAAATCTGCTGTCAGGGATCTCTCCAGATTACTGAAGAGCAACAATGTCAGTCTAGAAACTAAGGTATGTCTGATACAGGCCATCGTCTTTGCAGTTATTTGCTATGCATCAGAGAGCTGGACAATGACTAAGGAAGAATCTATGCCTTTTAATTGTGGTATTTGATAATAGTGTTGAACATACCATGGACTTTGGGAATGTTGCCAAGAGGGAGAGATAGGGTACACTGTCTCTCCATCCTTCATGCTTGGAAGAGTGGAGAGATAGCGCAAGAGAGAAGGACCCCAAATGAGATGGATTGACACAGTAACTGAAATCATAAGGGTAGATGTGTCAGAGACAGTGAAATTGGTTCAGAATAGAGCAGCATTCAGAGCTATTGTTCATAGGCCACTGTGAATTGCAGTCACCTTGATGACACAAAATAACATAATACATTAAGTTATTTTTCAGAGTAAGTATATATTTTTGAAAGAAAATTTAAGGGACTATTTCTTTTTTAAGTAATCTTTTTTTCCCTTTTCTTTCATTTTGTAGGATTTTGGCTCCCAACAGCAGTTGTCAAGATGTTGAGACCCTTTATAACTTTCTAATCAAGTATGAGGTATGAGAAACTTTTTGCTTGCCTTTTTAAATTTTATGTATGTTTATGTACAAAATGTGTATATATTGTGTTTCATTCATGTACATTGTGTATCACAATTAATTCATTCACATTATATTTCAAAGGATCATTCCCATACACTGTAAAATATTTTAAATGTTTGCCCAGTTTTCAAGATAAACAAGTTTTAATATAGATTAAACACAGTAGAAATTCTGAAATATATTGTTGTTGTTGTATACTATAGAATCAGAACTAACCCATAAGTGACACACTAGCGGGTTTTCAGAGGCAGTTAATTGCCTAGGAGGAGATTATCCTTCTCTTGTGAAGTAGCTGGTGGCCTCAAACCATGTGTCTTCAGGATTGCAGTGCAGCTACTTGCCTTGGAATGCTGTTTTGTTATGATTGCATTAAGTTCTTGAATGCCATAGAATTTTCCCCATAATATATTCAGTACTTTCTTTTCTTTCTTCAGAAAAGGCATACAGTGTATGAAACTCAATTTCTGCAGCATAGAATTTGTTTCCTCCTAAATGCAATCATTCTCTTTAGAGGTGCTGTTGGCATTTTGGGTGGTATTTTTTTCTATTTGTTAATATTACAGCACGGTCTCATGTCCAGGTACCAGGTAGCTTTTAGAGTCATTGTGAAAACTAAAAATATCCTATTAGATACCTGAATGGCCCCTAGTTAGGAAGAGCCACTTGTGGTTAAGAACCATTGATTACTGGAAGGGAAAGTTATATCATTTCCTCTGTAGCAGCCGTTTAGATCTGGAGATAGAGCTGAAGTGAAGTTACAGTAGATTTTGTGTATTAACCTGAATACTTGCCCCATCATTGCTGATTAGGGAAAGTCTTCCTTTGCTTTTCAATTTCTGTTTGCATGAAGCTTAGTGGCAATTTCTACTATATATTCTTATTTTTCAGCTGTGCATATGTATTTCTTTTTAAAAATTCTAAATGAACAAATGAGTCCCTAGGTGATGCAAACAGTTTTTACCCAACTGCTAACTTCTCCTCACTCCTTGGAGGCAATTATGGTAAAACTTCATCTTGCCTACTTTGAGCTTTTTGTCAAGACATGGCCAGTACTTGGCAAAAGACATCATTTTAGGAAAAATAATTTTGTTGTTATGTACCATTGAGTCATAACTAACTCATAGCTGATCTTCCATCAGGTTTTCAGAGGCAGTAATTGAGTGGGAGGGGGTTATCCAGTTTTCTTCTGTGCAGTGGATAGTGGATTGGAACTGTGCCTTTGGGAGACAGATTGACAGTGGGCTTGAACATGACAGAGGTCCTGAAGATGGCACAAGATAGGACACGCTCTGATATGTTGTCCACAGAGTCACTGTGAGTTATAATTGACTTGACAGCACCTAACAACTACAGTAATTAACTTTAAGGTTGTCAGTTCAAACTACCCAAATTGCTTTAGAAGAAAGACATAGCAATCTACTTCGGTGAAGATTATAACCCAGAATACTCTGTGGAGTACTACCACTCTGTAACACATGAGGTTGCAGAGTCAGAATTAACTCAGTAGCAGCAGGTTTTGCTTTAAGGAAGGAATAGAATATATACTGATCTCATAAGTATTGTGAAGCCCAAGCTCTAAAAATATATTTCTTCACTTTTATTCTTGCTTAAGGAGCTGTGTTGGCCTTGTGGTCAGAAGCTGTGCTGCAGTCCTCATGTCGTGCAGTTTGAATCCATTGGCTGCCCCCCAGGAGTAGGATGAGCAGTCTCCTCCTGTGCAGTTTACATCCTCAGAAACCCCCCTGGAGGGTCAGCTTGTGAGTCGGTTCCCACTCGACAGCACAGAACAAGCAATATGGTTCTTGCTTAGCTCTTTATTTAATCTTTTCTTTTGAATGAATAGAATTATTACTGACATAATTATTTGATCATAATTATAAACACATTCTGTACTTAACCATAATTTGCAGAACTCATTGCTGTTGAGTCAGAACCAACCCATAGCTGCTGATCCTCCAGTGGTTTTTTTTCAGAGGCTCTGAATTGTACAAGAAGAGATTGCCCATCTTTCTTTAGAGGAGCAGCTGATATATTGGAATCACTTGACTTTGGGTTGACAGTGCATCTCTTTAATTACATACATACACTGCTCTATATTATATATGTTTTTGTAATTATAAACACATTATATATGTGATATTCATAATATTTATATATTATAATGGAATATAATCTTTTTAAGCATATAGTAGTAGTCACACTTGCTTTCTTAAAATAAACTATGACTTATTCATTGCAAATACGTTTTTTAAGAGACATAAACGTAGATTATACAC
>NW_006400068.1:2472071-2479798 GCF_000299155.1 Elephantulus edwardii | reverse complement strand
TTCTTCTCAGAGTCAGCCATAGCTTACTGTGATCCACACAGTCAAAAGCCTTTGCGTAGTCAATGAAGCACAGATAGGCATTATTATGGTATTCTCTGCTTTCTGCCAAGATCCATCTTACATTCGCTATAATATCCCTAGTACCACGACCTCTTCTAAATCCAGCCTGCAAATCTGGCAGTTCCCTGTTGACATACTGCTCCAAACGTTTTTGGATAATTTTCAGCAGAATCTTGCTTGCATGTGATATCAATGATATTGTTCGATAATTTCCACACTCTCTTGACTGTCCTCCGGATTTCCTGGCGCAACTTAGTGAGCACATCCAGGGCAGCGTCTGTGTTGAAATAAATCAATTGGTATGCTGTCAACTCCTGGAGTAGCTTTTCCATAATTACCACCTTCACCATGAACCTCCATGAGTTTGTGCAATTCAAACTTGAGGTTCTTCAGCAGTTTCACTTTTCTAATAAGTCCATCATGTAGAGGATAAATAGACTGGCAAGCCTTTTCTGTGACCTTTCCAATGCTGTCTAGAATCAGTTTATTGGCCATTTCTTTTAAGTCATGTGGCTGCACCTCTCAGGTCATCATTTCTATCATTTTCTTTCTGATTTGGCAGTCTTGCTGGTGCCGAGTATGTTCCTAATTTGATTTTTGAGGTTTTTGTGGGGTTTTTTTTTAACCATCACACAACAGACGAAGCAGATAACCACCAGTAGTCTTGATATCAACATGAGCTTCAAATTATGGTCTGCCGTTTTGGTTTTTTTAACCATGGAGCACATTTTGTCGCGAGTAATTGTGATCCATGCCATGGAAGATGGTGAGGCATTTTTTGCCTGAACATCCTTGGTAATTAGCTTGACTTTTCTAAATGCAGTCTCATAATTTTGCAAATCAGCAAGGCTCACGTCTTTTTAAAACATGATTGTTGAGTCCATCAGATGCAATTTTGGTTCCCTGAGTTCTTGTGACTAGTGTCTTCCCAATATTTCTTCTATTAAACATAACTGGTGCCTTTACATCATTCCAATCTTTCTTAAAAAATTGATCAGCCACTTTCTTCTTGGCTCCTTTATTGCCACCTTTTATAAATGCTTGTTCTTGCCAGCCACCATGGTGGTGCTCAGCCAAAAAACTGATTCTCAGATTTATAAGAGTAATTTCTTTTAACAGAATTTCCTCCTCTAAGGCAGTGAGTACATTTTAAATATTTGTCTCATATCATGAACAATGTTGAGTTGTTGTTAGGTGTCAGCAAATGGAGTATGACTCATAATGACCCTGTGACCGACAGATCTGAACCCTATCCTATCCTGTGTCATCCTCACAATCTGTGATACACTCAAGTCCATTCCTGCAGTAATTGTGTCATTCACCTGGCTCATCTCTTGCTGTCCCTCCACCTTTCCAAGTATGATGTCCTTCTCCAAGAAATAGCCTCTCCTAGCAACATGTCCAAAGTAGGTGAAAGATGAAGCTTCACCATCCTTGCCTCCAAGAAGCACTCTGGCTCCACTTCTCCAAGGCATATCTGTTTGTTGTTTTGGCAGTCCATGGAATATTCAGTAGTCTTCTCCAGCACTACAGTTCAAAGTCACCCATTCTTCTGTGATACTTATTCATTGTGTGGTTTCCATAATGAAGGTTACTCATGAATCTTCAATCCTGATGCCACATTTTCTTTCATAGAGTCTGGATTTTCAAATGTTTTGTGCAGTATACAGATTCAATAGGTATGGAGAAGGACTGCACACCTTTCCTAATTTTTATCCATGTAGTGTTCCATGCTCTGTTCACATAGCAGCCTCTTGATCTATATATAGGTTTTGCACAAGCACAAATAATTTTCTGGGATTCCATTTTTCTGTGTTAGCCATATTTTATTATGATCCACAAAGTCAAATGCTTTTGCGGTCACAAAAGTGCAAATACACTCAATATCAGCAGTCAAAAGCAGGCCAGATACTGACTACGGAACAGACCATCAGTTACTTATGTGTAAGTTCAAATAGCAAAGGCATTTGACTGTGTGGATCATAACAATTTTTGGCTGACATGGAGAAGAATGGGAGTCCCAGAGCACCTAATTATGTTCACGTGCAACCTAGACTAAGAGGCTGTTGTGTGTTCAGAGCAGGAGAACACTGCATGGTTGAAAGTTAAGAAACGAGTGTGTCAGGTTTGTATTTGCTCTCCATACGTATTTAATCTGTATGGTGAGCTAATTTTTTGTGAAGCTAGACTTTACAAAGAGGATTGTGGCATCAGGATCAGAGGGAGACTCAGAAATAACCTGCATTATGCAGATGACACAACTTTGCTTGCTGAAAATGAGGAAGACTTGAAACACTTGCTGTAGAATATCAGGGTATGCAGCTTTTGGTGTGGATTACATCTCAGTGTCAAGAAAGCAAAGATTCTTGCCACTTGACTGATAGGCACCGTCATGATGGATGGAGGAAAGATTGAAATGGTCAACAGCTTCCTCTTACTTGGATCCACAATTAACTCCCTTGGTACCAGCAGTCAGGAAATAAGGAAATGCATTGCACTGGGAAAATCTGTTAGTGACCTCTCCAAATTACCAAGGAGTAATGATGTCCATTTGAGGACTAATGTACATTTGATTCAGGCCATGGTCTTTCTGATCACTTGTTATGCATCTGAGAGCTGGACCGTGAATAGGATGACAAGAATCATTGAGGCCTTTGTGCTTTTGTGGTGGAGGAGAGTACTGAACATCCCATGGATGGCCAAAAGAACAAATATGTTGTAGAGAGGGCGCAGCCAGAGTGCTCTTTGGAGACAAGAATGATGAGGCCTCACCTCACATACTTTGGGCATGTTGCTCAGAAGGACTGTTCCTTGGGGGAAGGACATGATGCTTGGAAAAGTGGAGGATCAGTGAAGGAGAGAAAGATCTTTGATCAGGTGGTTTGACACAGTGATTGCCACAGTGGGATTTAGTGTGTCAGGAAGTGTAAAGATGCCACAGGATAGGACAGGGTTCAGAGAGATGTTCATAGGGTTGCCATGAGTTGTCCTTGACTCGATGGCACCTAACAACAACAACAACAGGAAGTTCGAATTGAAGCTGAAGGAAATGAAATCAAATTCATGAGAACCAAAATGGGATCTTGAGTCTGTCATACCTGAGTTTTAAGAATAGGTTTAGAAGCATTGCACACCAGATCAGAAACCAGATGAGTTACGGAATGACATCAAAGATACCATCCATGAAGAGAACAAAAGAGTACTACAAAGACAGAGAAGAAAGGAAAAAAACTAAAGTAGATGTGATAAGAGATCCTGAAAATGACACCAGAGCATCGAGAAGCCAAAACAAAGGAAAGAAATGCTGAAATAAAAGAGTAGAACAAAAAAAAAAAAAAAAAAGAGCAGAACAGAAGCTTTCAAAAGGCAGCTCAGGAAGACAAAGCAAACTATTCTAACGGAATGTGTAGGCCTGGGATTGGAGCCTTAAAAAGGGTTAAAAAAAACCCTTAAAAGGGGTTAAAAAGCTCAAAAACCTGGATAAAAGCCTTCAGTTGTAATACTTAGAGATGCTGTAGGCAAAAATCTTGAATGATGAACAGTGTTAGGATCTTTTAAATCTTTTCAGAAACTTGATTATTTTTATAATGAAGCTTTACCTCTTTACATTTTTAAGAATGAAAAATAATTTGAGATATTTCTGGTACACATGTTTCATAATGCCATTTCTAAATGTTTACTAATAAAGCATTTCCTAACTATTTGTCCCCTGGTAACTAAAATTGTACACCTAAGCCTAGAGATGAAATTTGACAGTGTATTTAATATGGTTAATTAGGAGTCCTGGTGGTAAAATAAGATACTTTACCGTTAATTCAAAGGTCAGTAGTTCAAACCCACCAGCCACTGAGAAGAGAAAGATATAGCAGTTTGCTTTTATAAAATTTATAATCTATGGTAAGCTCTGGTGGCCTACTGGCAAGAAGCTGCTCTGCAGTCTCAGAGTTGAGCGCTTCAAATCCACCAGATGCTCAGCTGGAGAAGGAGGGAAAATCACCCCCTCTGCCAGCCAGATCCAGTTTGACAGTACACAAACAAAAATAATAAAAAAAATTTAAAAAATTTTTAATCTGTAAAACCCTGTTTTACTTTGTCGTGGGATGGAATCTACTCAATGGCAACAGGTTCAATTTGATTAATTAGAAATACCGAAATTGTTAAAATTAATGAATAAAACAAAATAAGATAATTCTGAGTAGAGCCTATCAAGTATGTCATAAGTTCATACTTCATTTTTCCTTTTATTAGCAGTAAAGTAGCTACAAAGTGTAAGTTATCAACTATATCCTGGAAACATACCACTTTTATTCCATCTTTTTCTGGGATAAATATTTAAGTGTATTGATTTTTTCTTTTTTACATTTAATTGCAATTTGAGTGAAAGTTTACAGAGAAAATTGGTTTTCTTCCAACTATTGATACACATTTTGTTTTCTATTAATTACAGTACCCACACTGTAGTTGCACTTTGTGCTCTAATTCTCATTTCCATTAATTCTCTGTCCTATCCTTCAGTGCCCTCTGGCCTTTGTCTTTGGGCAAATTGCTGCTCCTTTGATCTGATATGGTTGGTTATTCTCAGGAGTGAGGCTACTCGGCTGTTACTGGTCACCATTATGTTTTTCTGTTGTTTGACTAAAAGTTGAACCAGCAGGGGGAATTTTGTTCCAGCTTCAAAACTTGGTGGATGATTATTTTGTAAACAAATAAAAAGCCCTCCTCAAAATGATTACCTTCAAGTTGATTCATAATTGATCCTCCAGAGAGCTTTTGGGAGACTGTCACTCGCCAAGGAGGAGATTGTCCATTTTTCTCCCTTAGAGCTGCTGGTGCATTTGAACTACCAGAGAGGCACCACCTTTGTTAGTAGCACGACTCCCTACAAAGTTTGCCACCAGAGCTCCCTTTTTAAAACTAAAGATGAATCTATATCAATTTTATATTTTTCCTTCCTATCTTTGTGCATATTCAGGAGTTATTATTTCAGAATGATATAAAAGATTTAGTGATGAAATTTTATGAAATAAATTTAAGTTCACCATTTTATTTTAAGATAAATGTTCCTGAGGAACATTTTTATATTCATATATTTTATCTGTTTTAAACAATTTATAGAGGATAGTTTATTCTCTTCTCTGATTTAATATGTGCAGTATGTTGACATATGATGGCTGAAGTTTGACTATATTCTAGGCCCTTGCATATGAGACAGTAATGAAAATACTTAAGGCTATTTAGAAGATACTCTGGTGGCCTAGGTGTAAGGAGTTGTGCTAGCAACTGAAAGTAAAGTGATTTGAATCCACCAGCTGCTCTGAAGGAGAAAGAACGGCAGTCTCCTCTCATGTAATTTACAGCCTCTGAAAACCTACTGTAGGGTTTGCTGTGAGTCGGCTCTGACTTGATAGCCTGAAACAACAACAAGATGATTAACATAATGGTAGAGTGGTTAAGCAAGCACTTGGCTGCTCACTGAAAGGCTGGTGATTGGAACTTATCCAGCAGTTCCACTCTGCCATATGAGGGCACTCTGTGTCAGAATCTGCTGGATGGCAGCCCGCAGAAATTGTTCTCTCACCGCTCATATGTTTTAATTGACAGTTTTAAATAACTGTATTCTGGTTCTTTTCAGGTAAATAAACATGTCAAATTTACTGCCAAAGAGCTTTATGATTGTGTTTCACAGACTGAGTATCGGTAAGTCATAACTATCTTTATGTTACCATAGGAAAAAAATTTTGCTACATACAGCACCATTCAGTTGTGGTGAGGTTTTAATTTTGTTTTATCATTTCACTACAGTAGATTTTGTTTTGCTTTAATAACTGCAACTATATTTTTTTACATAAGTAAAGCCTTAGTGTTATGTTTCTTTTGGGATTTATCCCCCCCTAGCCTTTAGAAAAATCCAGATGTTTGTAAAATTTTACTACTGATTAGAGTGAATTGTATTGTGATGTGAGAAGGACTTGAAATGCTTGCTCCAGAAGATTAAGGATTACAGCCTTCGGTATGGATTACATTTCAACATCAAGGAAAAAGGTCCTCACCCATGGGCCGAAAGGCAACATCTTGATAGATGGAGAAAGGATTGAAATTGTCAGTGATTTAATTTTGCTTCGATCCACAGTCAGCACTCTTGGTACCAGCAGTCACGACATTGGGCAAGGCTTCTGTCAGGTTGTTTTCCAAAATCTTAAAGAACAGTGGTATTGGCTTGAGATGGTCCTGATTGAGGCTATGGTCTTCTCAATCACTTAATATGTATTTGAGAGCTGGACTGTGATTAAAGATGATAAAAGAGGAATTGATGCTTTTGAACTGTGGTGTTGGGGAAAAGTACTCAATATCCCACAGACTGCCAAGTGAGCAAATATAAATGCCTTGGAAAAAGTCAGTGCTTATTCGAGGCAAAGATGGTGAAGCTCTGTCTCACATATTTTGGGCCTGTTGTTAGGAGAGACTATTCCTTGGAAAGAGATGCCATGCTTGGAAAGATCAATGAGAGAGAGGAAGATCCTCACGAGATGATTGCCACAGTACTACAACAAGGGCTCCAGTGTGTCAGAGATGATGAGGATGGCACAGGACTAAACAGGGTTCAGATCTGTTCATAGGATAGCTATGAGTCATACTCTGCTTGATGGCAGCCTAACAACAATGATAATCATTATTGTTTTTACAGTATTATAATAAATGTTATTGGAACCTGTGAGTCAGAACCAACTCAACTGATCTTCCATGTGGGTTTTCCGAGGCTGTAAATTGTGCGGAAGGGTATTTGCTATCTTCCTCCTGTCGAGCAACTGGTAGATTTAAACTACCGGTCTTTGGGATTGCAACTCCTTAACACTGGGCCACCAGAGCTCTCTAATAATTATCATCCCTTGCTCATGGATAGGAAGACTCAAAATTGTGAAAATGACAATACTACCAAAGGCAATTGACACCTTTGATGCAATCCCAATACAAAGACCAATTCCATTCTTCAATGAGATTAAAAAGGCAATCTCCAATTTCATTTGGAATGTAAAGAGGCTCAGAATAAGCAAAGCACTCCTTAAAAATAGAAAAAAGGTAGGAGACATCTCACTCCCTGATTTCAAATCCTACTTCACTGTCGTGGTGGTCAAGACAGTGTGGTACTGGTATAATGACAGACATAGATCAGTGGAATAGAATTGAGAATCCAGAAATCAGCCCGTCTACCCATGGTCAAGGAGATGAAATCAGTAAAGTGGGGAAACGACAGCCTTTTAAACAAATGGTGTTGGCAAAATTGTAAAACTCTATGCAGAAAACTCAAGCAAGATCCACATCTCACTCCATATACAAAAACCAACTCTAGGTGGATCATGGGCCTAGGACTAAAACCAAGGACTATAAACTTCCATTAAAGGAAAGCTTGGAAGAACTCTAGAAGTCCTAATCCACAACATCAATGGTCTTCCAAGCATCCTGGAAAATCTACAACCAGAAGAGGATAAAAGAGATGAATGGGACCTTCTAAGAATCAAATCTCTATGTACATCCAAAAACTTCTCCAATAGGGTAAAAAGGAAGCCACAGATTGGGAAAAAATATTTGGCAATGACATGTCTGACAAAGGAATTATATCTAGAATTTATAAAATACTCGAGCACCACAACAAGATAAAAGTAAATAAC
>NW_006400068.1:2469755-2471136 GCF_000299155.1 Elephantulus edwardii | reverse complement strand
TTTTTTTAAAAAGATGAGTTGCACTGGGATGATTTGCTGTCAGGGATCTTTGCAGAGTACTAAAGAGCAATGATGTCAGTCTAGAGACTAAGGTGTACCTGATCTAAGCCATGGTCTTTACAGTTGTTTGCTGTGCATCTAAGAGCTGGACAGTGAGTAAAAATGATAGAAGAATAATGCCTGTGAATTATGGTGCTGGAGAAGAGTATTAAACATACTGTGGGCTGCCAATAGAACAAATTGATTTGTCCTGAAGATTGTGAAATCAGTTTGCTCCTTGGAGGCAAGGATTTTGAAGTTCTGTCTCAGATATTTTGGGCATGTCACCAGGAGAGAACAGTCCTTGGAGAAGGACATCATGCTTGGAAGGGTGGAAGGGACAGCACAAGAGAGGAAGAGCCTGGATGAATGGATTGATACCGTGACAGTGGCAATGAGATCAGGTGTATTGGTGACAGTAAGGTTGGCAAAGGATAAGGCAAGATTCAGAGCCATTTTTCTTAGGGTCACAATGGGTCATATTTGACTTGAGGGCACATAACAATACACCAGTGATTAATGACCACCTGGATAAATAACAGACAGTAGGAAGCCCATATGAAATAGTTTGTTTCTGCCAGTGTCTGAGATGCAGCTCCAAATGAAGCAGATAGAGCAGTGTTTCAACAGATAATGAATGTGGACTTACAGCAACACAGCTCCTCTTAGTGCTTGTACCCACATCTCCCATCACAGTGTTTTGTTTGAGTTGGGATCCACCCCCTTCACAGTGTTTTTAGGTGACTGGGGTAAGTGAATGGCCCTCACTCAGAAAAAAAAAACAAAACAAAAATAAAAAAAAACAAAAAACAATGTAAATCTTCAAACTCATTGCCATCAAGTTGGAACCAATTCATAAATGACCTTCTTGTTAGTTTTCTGAGGTTATCAATCAAGGGCAGAGATTGTCCATCTATCTCCCAACGAGCTTTTGACTGATTCAGACCAGCAGGGAAGTGCCTCCTTTACGTTAGCAGTGCAGTTTTTTATGGACCGTGCCACCTGAGCTCCCTTTGAGAGAAGAGAGAGGGGAAAGATTACATTTTAGAGTATATTTTTCTTATCTAATCCAATTAGAGTCAAAACATCTGGCTAAAATTTGAAACATCTAGTAGTAGAATCAAATGTGAAAGAGATGCATAAGACTTTTTTAAACCATCTCTGGTACTCCTTTTAAAACATCTGACATCTCTTGTAGACAAGATATTGATGGATTTTCGTTTTTTTATCCAATCTGCTACTCTTTTTCTTTTCAGTGGTGCATTTAAATCATTCACATTCAGTGTGATTATTGCGAGGCAAGGTTTTATTGCTATTATTTTGTTGAGTTCTTTTTAATGTT
>NW_006400068.1:2458889-2469375 GCF_000299155.1 Elephantulus edwardii | reverse complement strand
CCCATTCTCTCTTATAGGTTACTCTTTGTTTCTCCCTTGCTAGTTTCAGAATTCTCTCCTTATCTTTAGTTTTGGCACATTTGACTGTGTTATGCCTTGGTGTTTTTATTTTGGGGTCTGTTCTATTTGGTGTTCACTCAGCTTCTTGAATATATATTTTCTCATTCTTCATTATGCCTGGGAAGTTTTCTCCTAGTAATTCTTCCACAACTTTTTCAGGGTCTTTCCTTGCTTCTTCCTGTTCTGGATTCCGATGATGTACATGTTATTTCTCTTGATAGTGTCCTACATTATTCTTAAGTTTTCTTCTTTTTCCTTATTTTTTGATTCTGCTTTTTGCTCTAGCAGATCATTGGTGACAATTCTATGTTCTGTTTCACTGGTTCTGTATTCCATCTCTTCAACTCTGTTCATGTGTCCATCATGTTGACAGCATCTGAAACCTTGGATCGCATATTTCAGAATGTGGTTTCTTGTTTTTCCAGTCCCCATAATATCTCGTTAGTTTTATCTGCTTTGTTTTAGATAGTTTTTTAAGTTCCTCTTGATTTTTAATTGTAGTGTCCTGTAATTATTCAAATTTGTTTTTCACTCATTGAAAATATCAGTAATTGTTCTTTTTAATTCTGTGTCCAGCCATCAGAACAGAGCAAGGAGACACTACATGTTTCAAAATCAAGAAGGGAGTCCGTCAGGGATGTATTTTGTCTCCATACCTTTTCAATCTGTATGCATGAATAAGCTCTTACAAGCAACATCACAAAGGCAAACAACACAATTTAAAAAATGGTCAGAAGGCAGGACAGGTAGGGCTCTGTGCTGAGAGCGAGCACTCTCCATTGCTTGTGGGGAGACAGAACTGAGACATCTCTGGGGTTGTAGATCCCTCCATCTGGGGGTTCTTGCCTCCGTAGCTGCAGGGCCATCCCAGGGACCAAACAGGACAAGAGATTTTCGTGTGCATAACTTAAGGCAGAGGAAAGAATTTTCTTGGCTCCCTGTGACACATGGCTGACCCACAAGCCTCTGCTTACAGGCAGCCCAGTTGGGGGTCCTGATCTCCCACCACACCAGAGACAAAGGAGGAAGTAAGTCACTGCAGAAAGGTTCAGGAGAAGTGGGACTCTGTGCCAAGAGTGAGCACTCTCCATTGCTTGTGGGGAGACAGGTCTGAGGCTTCCCAGGGTTAGTTCCCTCCATCTGGGGGTTTGTTTGTTTGTTTGTTTTTTTTGTTACTTAGAATTTATGAAATGCTAAGAATTAAATGACTGACACCTACAGTATTTTGCAAAATCTTTCTGAAAATCCATCCGGGCGTTGACAAAGGCGCGTCCCTTCTCTGTTCCTACAACAAACACATCTGCTTCATACATGGCGATGCAGGCAACTTCAGCCTTGGACTTGGCCAGCTCTTTACACATTGACTCCAGAGCAGACATCTGGGGGTTTTTGCCTCTGTGGCTTGGGAACCATCCCAGTGGCCAAACAAGACAATATATTTTATTATACAGAACTTCAGGCAGAGGGAAGGGATTTTTGTAGCTCTCTGAGAGATAAGGATGGCTGACTTGAGACACAAGCTGCTTGAGCTGGCAGCCCTCATCTCTAACATCATGCCACTCCAGAGACAAAGGATGACATTAAGCTCTAGGAGAAAAGATACATGAGAAACTGCTTGAGTAGAGCACTTGATCTTGCACCACTTAACCACTTCATATATGAAGGAGGCCTATAGAGTTGGTGCCCGGGGAGTACTTCAAGGCAAGATTCATACAAGGCTGCAGTGCAGAACAGAAAGAACCTCTAGGCATTTAGGAAAGGCACCTTTTCGTCAAAAAGGCTTATAGTGGAGTGAGTACTTCATCACATTTTGACTTGGCAACTAATAAGTAATATTATAAAGACAAGAACCAGCAACAGCTTTTGCAGACACAATAGAAATGACCTAACACTTATCAAGAAAAACTTCACATAATGTCAAGAAAGCAACAGGCAGCTTCAAACATTGTGAAAAAACAAATTAAGCCTTCTTCAAACAAGCAGAGAATATCAGAGACTTTATGAATACCCCACAGTCAATAAGGCAGATGATATATGTTAATATGGAGACCTTCAAACAGCTATGAATAAAAGTACAAAGGATGGAAGAGACAATGGAAGCCACAGATAAAGGGAATAACCTAGAAGTAGAGAACCAGGAAAAAAAAATTGAAGAGTTATTTGAACAGCTACATAAGAAGGTGCAAAAGATGGAAGAAGCAATGGAAACCTACAAGAAAGCAAATGTTCCAGAGACACAGAGCCGGAAGAGGTACAAGAACATAAAAAAACCACAAGTTAGAGATGATATTGCCAACACAGTACTAGAAAGAAAAAAAAGGCATGAAAATGCAATCTTGTATATTAAGATGGAAATGGTAAAAAGTGTCCAGTATGTTTGAAGGACAAAATGTAGAACCCGAAAGATGGAGCACAGAGTGAGTGTGCTGGAAGACAAGAACCTCAATGGAAACATACTAGGAGAAAAATCAGAGATGAGACATAAAGAAAATGAAGAAAAATATTAGAATCATGTGAGATAACATCAAAAGAAATAATATACTTATGACTGGAATTCCAGAATATGAGAGGGATAGAGAACTAACTGAGAAAATTGTGGAAGAGGTACTAGAAGAACGCTTTGCAAGTATTATGAAAAATGAGGAAATCCACAATCAGGAAGCTCAGCAAACACAAAGTAGACTATATCCAAAAAGGAAAACATTAAGACATATCATAGTCAAATTCCCCAAAATAAAAGATAAGGATAGAATACTGAAAGCAGCACAAGTAAAACAAAGAGTTACTTACAAAGGAAAAGTAATCAGATTAAGTTCTGATTTTTCAGCAGAAATCATGGAAGCAAGAAAACAATGGGATGGCATATACTGAAATTTAAAACAATTGCTAACCCAGGATTCTGTACCCAGCAAAGCGCTTCAAAATCACATGCAGAAAAGAAACAATCTAAGGAATTTGTGAAAATAAGACCAAACTTGCAAGAATTTTAAGGGAAGACCTACACAAAAGTGAATGGACTATAGTAACAAGAAATAACAAAATAAGAAACACAGCAAAATGGCAACCATAAAATCTGGCCTGTCAATAATCACACTTAATGTGGATGGACATAATGCTGGTGCAATCAAAAGTAAAAGAGTAACAGAATGCATAAAAAAGCAAAACCCATCAATATGTTGTGTACAAGAGACACATCTAATAAATGAAAAGATAGACGCAAAATCAAAGGCTGCAAAAAAAAAAAAGTACAGCAAGCAAATGGCATCCACAAAAAAGCAGGAGTGGCAGTGCTAATCACTGATAGAATAGACTTCAGAATGAAAATCACCCTAAGATAAGGAAGACATTATATAATGTCTTATATAATGATTCAAGGCAGAGTAGATCAAGACGACTTAGCATGGGTAAGCATCAATGCACCAAATGATGTTGTTGTTATGTGCTGTGGAGTCGCTTGTGACTCATAGCAACCCTGTGTACAACAGCCCTAAACTCTGCTCTGTCCTGAGCCAATCGTACTGTCTCCAACACTCCCATCCCGATTATCCTAGTCACTGAATCAATCCACCTCATAGAGGGCCTTCCCCTCCTGCGCTGTCCCTCCGCCCTACTAAGCATGATGTCCCTCTTCAAGGTCCGGTCCCTCCTTACAACATGTCCAAAGTATGTTAGACGGAGCCTCAGAATCTTTCCCTTCAAGGAGCTGCCCAGTTTGACCCTTTCCAGGATGGATCTATTTGTTTTCCTAGCAGTCCATGGTACCCTCAATACTCTTCTCCAGCACCACAGCTCAAAGGCATCAATTCTCCTTCTATCCTCCCTAGTCTTTGTCCAACTCTCTGATGCATAACAAGTGATAGCAAAGACCATGGCCTGTATCAGATGCACCTTAGTCTCCAGTTGTACATAGGGTTTTCAAGGGCCTGCTATTTCAGAAGTGGATGGCCAATCCTTCTTCCTAGTCTGTCTTAATCTGAATGTTCAGATTTAGAGAAGTATCAGATAGACAAGCATTTTACAGAAAAATGAAAGATATATCCCTTATTGTGGAGTTAACCATTAGTATCAGTGTTGTCCCTGCCTTTGGCACACATGTCTTTACCCACTTTCTTCCCTGCTCCACCATCCACCAGGATACCCATACACTTCTACCCACTCCCTTCAACATCTATGATAGACCTGCTAAATACATAAAACAGCAGTTAACAGAACTGAAGAATAGACAGCAGCACCACAGTAGTGGTAGGAGGCTTTAACACATTCAAAAGAAACTTAACAAAGACGCAGAGGACTTAAACTACACAGTCATCCAACTCAACCTTGCACTACACCCAACTAAAACTCTGTTCACCTTCTTCTCAAGTGCACATGGTACATTCTCAAGAATTGATCACATATTAGAGCATAAAGTAAGCCTCAGGAAATTAAACACTGAAATAATACAAAGTATCTTCTCAGACCACAGTGCCTTAAAGTTAGAAATTAGCCATGAGAGGATAAAGCTTATGAAGCCATCAGGAAGTAAAAAGGCATTCTGATTGGCAAAGAGATGTTTCAACTGTCATTCTATGCAGATGATATGATAGTGTACACAGAAAACCCCCATAGACTTAACAAAAAACCTGTTAGAGCTAGTAGACCAATTTAGTAGAGTGCCAGAATACTAGACCAGTATCCAAAAATTAGTGGGATTCCTCTACAGTAGCAGCGAGAACTCAGAAGGAAGCCAAGAAAGCAATGCCATTTATAATAGCCAACTACAAATTGAGGTACTTGGGAGTGAACCTAACTAAAGATACAGAAGACCTATACAAAGAAAACTACAGAATATTTCTGCAAGACAATAAAAGACTAAAAGCAATGGAAGAATGAATGTGCCCTGTTCATGGATAGGAACATACGGTATTGTGAAAATGGCAGTCTACATGTTTACCACAATCCCTATACAGATACTAAATTCATTTTTCAAGATCGAAAGGGAAATTGTTAAGTTTATTTGGAGAGAAAGAGAACCCAAATAGGCAAAACACTTCTGAAAAACAAAAATGAAGTGGGAGGCATATCACTACCTGACTCAAAGCCAACTACACAGCAGTAGTAACCAAACAGCATGGTACTGGTACAATGAAAGGCACATAACCAATAGAACAGAATTGAAAACCCAGAAATGGATGCAGCTATCTATGGTCAGTTGATATTCGATGAGAAAAGAAAACCTGTCAAATTAGAAAATGATAACCTCTTCAATATATGGTGCTGGCAAAATTGTACTGCTACTTGCAGAAAGCTGAAACAAGATTCACATCTCACACCATACAACTTAAGGTGGATCTGAGACCTCGGAATAAAATCCAAAACCATAAAGCTCATAAGAGACAAAGTGGGACCAAGCTTAGAAGGCTTAGTCTATGGTATAAAGGGACTGCCCAATACAGCCAACCAGAAATATACAATCTGAAGAGGATAAAATCTATGAATGGGACCTTCTAAAGGTTAAATCTCTGTGCTCATTACAAAAAAATGTTTTCCAACAGGGTGAAAAGAAAACCTACCAACTGGGAACAAATATTTGGCAATACCATTTCAGACAAGGCTCTCATCACGAAAGTTTACAAAATCCTGCAGGGCCTCTAGAAGAAAAAGACAAAATGGACAAAACTTGGAAAAAGTTTTCACAAAGGACAGAGGCAAATCAAAACCACAATGAGATACCATCTTACCCCAGTAGCAGTGGCAAAGTTTAGCAGGGCATCAAGTAATAAACGTATTACAAGGATGTAGTGAGATAGGAAAGCTTATACATTATTGGTGGGATTGTAAAATAGTTCAGCCACTCTGGAAGTTGTTTGATGTTTCCTCTGAAAGTTGAACATAGAAATTCCATATGACTCAGGTATCCCATTGGTTAGAATATTCCCTGAGAAAATGAGAAGGCACAAACAGAGACTTGTACACCAATGTTCATAGGAGTGTTATTTGCCATAGCAAGAACATGGAAACAGCCCAAATACCCAACCAAAATGGAATGGATTGAGAAAGTATGGTACATTACACGATAGAATCCTATGCAGCATGCTGCAGCAGTGATTTTGTGAATAACTATCTGGGAAGAAATGTAGAGCATTATCTTAGTGAACTAACTCAGTCTCATAAAGACAAATACTGTATAAAAATACTATTGTAGAATGTGTACGAGGATCCAAGGGGGAGGCTGAATCATAGGGTCACACAATTTGATGGGTGGAAGGAGGAATTGGTAAAGGAAAGGGGAAAAGTCTGGTGAGAAAAAAATGTATATGAACTTTGTATGTAAACCATTATAAAATAAAATAATAAAGAAAAAAAAAAACCCAAACAACCTCTAATACCAGTGCGCTACAAGATGCTATAAATCCAGTTTCATGACCATGGGATTGTGATGATAAAAAAAAAAAATGGTCAAAGAACATGAATTTCTCCAGAGAAGATATACAAATAGCCAACAAGCATGTTAAGGAGGCTCAACAATTTTAAAAACAGTTAATTGCAAAGTTCAAATAAAATGAGCCTACATTACTAGGTTTCCTATTTAAAAACAAAAATCTTCACAGAAGTGGAATTTTTGGTTTTTATTCATTATGATGTAAGGTCACTGTCCAGCTTTATTCTTTTGCATACTGAGACCCACTTTTTTCATCACTGTTTGTTGAAGGGACTAGTTATCTTCAGTAGATGTCTTGGTAGAATTTTTGAAAATTGACCATAGCTGTATGAGTTTATTTCTAGAGTTTCTTTTCCCTTCCCCTGGACTGTTTACCTGTTTGATCTCTATAATAGGTCACTATAGAGAAGACAAAGGAGAAGAAATACATTTGTGTGTTGTGACTTAATATTGAACCTTCCTAGAGGCTAAAACTTAAGAGTTACACTGAAAGAGCAGCATTTTTATATAGATTAATGTCAACTATTTCAATCTTATCTTTTCCTTTTTCTATAGACTCATTCTCTTTGCTTTATTAATGTGGTAGGATTTACTTAATCTAATTATGTACCATAATTATGTACTTACTTGTAGTTTGTGGGCTACAAAAGCATTTATGTGACTGTGTGGATCACAACAATTTATGAACAACACTGAGAAAAATGGGAATATCAGAACATTTTATTGTGTTCATGTGAAATCTGTACATAGGTCAAGAAGCCATTGTCCACACAAAATAAGGGAACACTGCATGGTTTGAAAACAGGAAAAGTACATCTAAGGGTTATATCTTTTCTCCTTATCTATTCAAGCAATATGCTGAGCAGATAATTCCAGAAGCTGATTGTATGAAGAAGAAAGTGGCATCAGGAATTGATAGACTCATCAGCAACCTGCTTATTATGTTGTATAACACTGATATGCAGATAACTGAACACTGCTTGATGAAAGTGAGGAACACTGAAAGGCTTGCTGCAGAAGGTCAAAGACACTGCCTTCAGTATGGATTATATCTTAACACCAAGAAAACAAAAGTCCTTACCACTGGACCAATATCAGACACATAAGACCTTTAGGATTGGAAGCACAATACACAATGTGGAAAGTCAGCACAACGTAACCAAGGCAGAAGAAGACACTGAAAAGTATGCAACAGCAGTAAATACTACTAGATAAACAATCCAGCAGCACCATTTGGTAGCATATATTCTTGTATATGTATTTGCACATGCTGCAAGTTGGTGCCCTCGTGCTAAGGAGTATTGCTATCCTACCAACCCAAAGGCACGCAGCTCATATCCACCAGCTCCTCCGAGCAAGAAACATGCATAGTCTCTTTCTGTGCCTTATAATCTCTGAAAACTTGCTGGAGGGTAAGCTGTGAGTTGGCTTCAGCTGTATGACACATAAATAGAGTGCACAGGTGCAACAATCAGGAAATCCTCTCCTGGGACGGAGATACTGGTGTCCATGACCATGGTCTCAGGGCACATCTAGGTTCATATAACATAGCTCATAGAGACAATATTCTACTTCCTGCTTTGATAAGTAGTTTATGAAATCTTAAAAGCTTTAAAGTAGCAATAAAATTAAAACTATTGGTCTTTCCATCTGGAACAACAACATCAAAAGAAATTCCTGAGGCCACAAGAACTGGATGGTGCCTACTGGTAAAACCAGCCTTTCTTCCAGAACCACATAGAAGGTGTTGGAGGAAAGGTAATACAGATTTTTAATTAATTTAAAAACTCAAACTTGGTCTGATAGAGACAGGTCCCTGAAACTATGGCCCTTATATACCCCTCTAACTTAGAACTAAGTCAATCCCAGAGATTACCTTCAGCTACATAAAAAGTCCATAAAAGTGAACAGTAACAAATGAAGGTATATGATCCTCAGAACAATCATCTCCACACAATCAAAAGAGCAGCATTTGTCCAGAAGCAAAGTTAAGAGCATAGGAAAGGGCAGGAAAACTGGGTTAATGGAAATAGGGAGAAAGCTGACATTTGTGACAATTGCAGCCATTAGAACAGAAGAATCTGGTATAAATTATAGAATGAGAAAACAAATTTGCTTTGTAAACTTTCACCACAAACACTAATTTTTATTTTATTTTTTCCATTCATTCATTGTTGGACATTTTCCTCCCTGCCCACCCCTCTTACCAGTTTGTTTTTCTCTTTGAAAAAAGAAAAAGAAATTCTTTCATTGTTACACAGACTCTTGTCATCCAAATAATACCTGATCATATATTCCTTTTAAATAATTCTCTCCTTCATCTGTTTCAATGCAGTGTACATTATTTATCCACTCTCAGTTTCCTCCCAACCTCAATGTCAGTCTTGTTTTATAACAGTGGCATTATGCAGTATTTGTCTTTTTGTGACTGAGATATTTCACTCAGCATAATATCCTCCAGGGTCATCCATTTTGTATAATATTTCATAAGTTCCTTGTTTTTCAGTGCTGCATAGCATTACATTGTGTGAATATACCAGAGCTTCTCTGTCTATCCGTTTGTTGATGGGCACTTGGGTTATTTCCAGCTCTTTGCTATCGTGAACAAAGAAGCAATAAACATAGGTGTGCGTATATCTGCTTGCGAGGCAGTTACGGTTTCTTTGGGGTATATTCCCAGTAAAGGAATTGCTGGGTCAAATGGTATTTATATTTGCAACTTTTTGAGAAAATACCGTACAGCTTTTCATAGTGGTTGCACCATTTTACACTCCCACCAACAGTGAATAAGGGTTCCACTTTGTTCACAACCTCACCAGCATTTGTTGTTTGCTGCTCTGTTGAATTTTGCTATTCTTACTGTGGTGAGATGATACAGTTGTTTTGATTTGTATCTCTCTTAGGGATTTTGAACATTTCTTCATGTATTTGTTTGCCTTTTTAAAAAAAACCAAAAAAAACACAACACAACTTTTTGCAAAACACTACTTTAAGGAACTCTGCCTGAAATGAGACCTTTGTGGGGCTAGAAACAACTTGGTGTGCATACAGACAACAAACATATCAAGAAGTTACATAGCATCCTTGCACAGTAGACACACGTCATTATTTGCAATAATCTAGGCAGCTGTTGCTACATTTACTTTCATATTTAAGTTGAGAACAGCCAGTTCTTTCCTACACAGGTACCATTATTTCATCAGCTTTCATAAGAGATTAATTGATTAAGATTTATATGACTTTAATGCAAGAGCACATTAAAAATACATAACTATTTTTGAAGGAAACAGCGGTGGTGGTTTTTCGGGAGGGGGAAAAAGAAAGCAAGAAATAGAATTGCAGAACTAGAAACAGCCTTCAGTTCTGTTGCAGAAAGGATTACGAGTTAGAATTATTTAACTTAAAAAGAGAGATAGGAACACAGTAAGAGACCTAAATAGTTGTACCATCAGGGTGATAAGAGATAAAGGCTTGATTTTCTTTTAATCCATTCAGACTAACGTAGATAGGTACCTGTTGTTATTAGGTGCTATTGATTCAAGCATAACTAAAAATAACCCAATGAAAAGATCTGAATCCTGTTCTGTCCTGCGCCATCCTCACACTTCCTGACAGACAAGAGCCCATTGCAGCAGTCACCATGTCAAACCACCTTGTTAGGGATCTTCCTCTCCTTCACCAACCCTCCATCCTTCCCAACATGATGTCCTTCTCCAAGGAATAGCACCTCTGAGCAATGTGTCCAAGGTATGTAAGGCAAAGCCTCCTCATTCTTGCCTTCGAAGAGCACTCTGGCTGCACCACCTCTGAGACATACTTGTTCATTCTCTTGCCCTTCCATAGAATATTCAGTGCTCTTCTCCAACACCACAATTCAAAGGTGTCGATTCTTTTTCTGTCATCCTTATTCATTGTCTAGGTCTCAGATGCATAGCTAGTAATCAGAAAGACTGTGGCCTGAATCAGACACATCTTAGTCCTCAAACTGACATCACTACTCCTCAA
>NW_006400068.1:2418777-2458659 GCF_000299155.1 Elephantulus edwardii | reverse complement strand
GCCCTATTCAATTTCAGCAAGGAGAACGGCTGTCTGGCCAATGGATTGGAAGAAGTCCATATTGGTTCCCATTCCCAAGAAAGATGATCCAGCTGAATGGAAATTATCAAACAATATCATTGATATCACATGAAAGCAAAATACTACTGAAGGTTGTTCAAAAATGGCTGGAACAATACATAGATAAGGAAGGGTGCCAGAGGTCCAAGCAGGTTTTAGAAGAGGCTATGGCACCAGGGATACTATTGCTGATGTCAAATGGATCCTGGCTGAAAAGTAAGGAAGACAAGAAGAATGTCTATTTTTGCTTTATTGACTATGCAAAATTATTTAACTGTGTAG
Organism: Elephantulus edwardii; assembly: GCF_000299155.1. Lineage (NCBI taxonomy): Eukaryota > Metazoa > Chordata > Mammalia > Macroscelidea > Macroscelididae > Elephantulus > Elephantulus edwardii. The sequence continues at coordinate 2,458,317 of NW_006400068.1, read as the reverse complement.
GTGATAACAAGTTGTGGCTGACATTGAGAAGAATGGGAATACCAGAGCACTTGATGGTGCTCATGTGGAACCTGTACCTGGATCAGGAGACTGTTGTGCGAATAGGGCAGGATTTGGAATTGGGAAGGAAGTGCGTCAGGGTTATATATTCTCTACATACCTATTCCATCTCCGTGCTGAGCAAATTATCTGAGAAGGTGGACTCTGAAGAGGAATGTGGCATCAGGATTAGAGGCAAGACTCATCAATAATCTGCGTTATGCAGATGACACAGGAACGTGTTAATTATAAAAAACTATTATAGACTTCCTGTCTCACATAAGGTCAGAACCAGTAAGATCAGAACCAGTGTGTGAGGACTCCCTGGAGCTTCTCCAACATATTAAGGTGTCTCCTACCACTAATACTCTGCTATTCTGGGATGGGTGAAGAAGCCAAGAATTCTTATCATCTTAATATAAAAAGTCCAGATAAATAATGGAAAACACATGGGGCGTTCTTCTGTAAGCAGGGAACAAAACCCGATAATTAATAATCAAATGTCAGAATACTGAGTCTTATGTATAAATAACCAAACTCCACAAGAAAAAGAGGAGATAAGAATTTACATCTTAACTTTTGAGAGAGAGCGAAGATACAGAAGCACACTCAGAAGCTGAGTTCTTGAAAGAGGTTTTTGAACAAATGACCAAGGACAGGAATAAAGGTTTGCCCTTTTTGTTGTTTCATTTCAAGTGTTCAAGGAAACATTTATCTCTCTATTTTGAATCTTGTAGAAAAGGCTTAAAAATCTCATTTCAGTCAGTGGTGAAGAACTGACAGCAACAAAATAATGGCTTCAAGCTCTCTAAATATATAGCAGATAAAATGAGATGATATAAAGCCAAAAGTCAAGCCTCAGAGAAACCACACTTCCTCAGGAAATGAGACTGCACAAAATAGAGTTTGTTTACTTTTTGCTGTCACCGCTCTCTCTCTCATCTGTCTTCTGAATTCTGGTTGCCTTCTTTCTCCTTTGTACACTCCATCAAGGATTTCACCATGTGGGGACAACGGGGAAAGGTAGCTAGTGATCCTTTCCAAAACTGTGGGGATGCTTGGAATCATCTCAGAAGCCCAAAGAAGAAATGACAATATAATTGTAATTTAAAAAAGAAATATATGCCATTGCTTAAACAATATGCCATGTATTGTACTACCTGCTGAGTGTTCTTGGAGAACTTAAACAGATAATTTATCCACGAGAATGGACCTCATTATCAGGTTTATTAGAGTTATGCCCTGATGACCTTCCAAACTCAAACTCACTGCCATTGAGTCTGTTCTGACTCTTAGCAACTCTTCACTAGGTTTCTGAGACTGTAAGTTCCAATGTGAGGAAATCTTCTCATCTTTCTCCCAAGGAGCCGTTGGTTGATTTAACTACTGGAGATGCAGGATCTTATCAGACTCAAGGTCCACGCCACCAGAACTCCCTTACTGATGACCTATTGTTGTTGTTGTTAAGTGAGAGGTGTGACTCATAACCACCCTGTGAACAGTAGATCTGAACTGTGTCCTGTCCTGCTCCATCTTTATCATCCTTGACACATTTGAGTCCATTCTCACAGACACTGTATCAATCCATTACATTGAGAGTCTTCTCCTTCGCGGATCCCTCCACCTTTCCAAGCATGATGTCCCAGAGCTTCCAGATTAGGACATACTAAGAAGAAGGATTAGTCATCCTCTAACGAAATAATCAGCTTTTTAAAACTCAATGAACAATTCATAGGAGTACTGTTAGTCATAATACTGTTAGATATAAAGCATAGTAATATAGAGTAGGCCCCCCTGACTATAGATCCCACAGTTTGTAGACCTGTATTACTATTGAGAGGCTGGCAAAGTTTGCTTTAGGTAGAATTGTGTAGTGAGTTTGTCATGTTTAGGCATTTCTCCTTCATTTTTCCTTACCCCTGTTTTATGGTTGTTGTTGTTAAGTGCCATCAAGCTGTAGGTGACTCACAGTGACCCTATGAATGAAAGTCCTCAGCACTTGTGTGACTTTCATCCTTTGTCCAGGTTCATAGGGTTTCTGGAGGCAAGCTGTTACGGAAGTGGATGCCACTCCTGCTTCCAAGCTTGTTTAATCAGGGAGCTCCGCCAAACACTGTCCACCATGGGTGATCATTATTGCATCTGACACATCAGTGTCACAGTGTTCAGCTTCACAGCAACCATAGGTTACCTCTGTACAGCAAATGGACAGACCAATGCTATGCCACTTAGAAGAATGTTTGACCAAAACCAATTAAAACCAGGCCTGAGGGCCTCAGACTAAAATCACCCACCTTTAGCTTGGTGGCATCACTTTCTGTCCACTAGGCCAACTGAGCTCTCTCTCGTTGTTGTTGTTGTTGTTGTTAAGTGCCATTGAGTCATAGGCAACTCATAACGACCCCAAGAATGAAAGACCACACTTGTATAATTTTCATCATTTCTCCAAGTCCATAGGGTTTCTGGAGGCAAGCTATTTCAGAAGTGGCTGCCTCTCCTGCCTTCAGGCTTGTTTAATTGGGGAGCTCCACCAAACACTGTCCACCATGGGTAACAAAAGTTTTATGGTTATCAACTATTTTAAATTGTTTAATGCTATTTATCCCAGACATCCTTTTTAAAGAGCTGAAGTTCTGTCAGCTTCCTCTCCCCTCTTGAGTATGTCTTAGCAGCTCCCAGTCCCCTCTTCTTAGCTCCCAACCAAAAAAAACAAAACCCAAAAAACTGTTTACCCCATACCTGTGTGATGCACACCATAGAACAGTTTAATATCATTGCTGAGGAAAGACCCAGCCACAACCTGTGTTATACAGATGACATAGCCTTCTTGCTAAAAGTGAGGAGGACTTGAAATGATTGCTGTAGAAGATCAGAGACTATAGTTTTCAACATGGATTACATCTTAACATCAGGAAAACAAAAATCATTACCATTGGACTGATAAACAACATCGTGATAGATGGAGTAAAGATTGAAATTGTCAACTATTTCATCTGTAACCACAGTTAACACCAGCAGTCAGGAAACCATTGCATTAGTAATCATTTCATTGGGAAATTCTGTAATCAGAATTAATCTCCAAATTACTGAAAAGCAAGAATGTCAGTTTGAATGTCAGTGTGTCTGCTTTAAGGCATGGTCTTTCCAATTATTTGCTATGCATCTAAAAGCTAGACAATGAAAAAGAGTGACAGAGAATTAATGCCTTCGAGCTGAGGTGTTGGAAGAAGAGTTCTGAATAACCCATGGACTGCGAGAAGAACAAACAGATATGTCTTGGAGAAAGTGCAGTCAGAGTGCTTGTTAAAGGCAAAGATAACAAAGCTTTTTCTCACATAACTGGGCATTTTATTTGGAGAGGCTATTCCTTGGAAAAGAGACATCGTACTTGAAAAAGTAGAGGGTATGTAAAAGAGAGGAAGACTATCAATAAGATGGAATGACACAGTGACTGCAGCAGTGGACTCAAGTATGTCAAAGATGATGATGGTACAGGATAGGGCAGGGTTCAGATCTGTTGTTCATAGGGTCTCTGTGAGTTAAACTTGACTCAACAGCACCTAATAACAACATCCTATCTTTTCCTTGGAGAGCCCTTCAGAGAATAGAGTAGAACTAGAATGCTCAACCTAACCAACCTTATCAATTTGTATATATTTTTAACATTTGAATTTTCTATATGTAAGATTTTTATGCCTTTATTTGTTCTGTATAAAATTTTAAAAGAATCTACTTTCTCCCTTAATTTATTAATAAGATAATATTGTTATTGCTTTATTTATTCAATATTTCTATTTTCCCAGGTATTAAATTTTTTTTATTTGGATAAAAATATTGCAGTATAATAAATTTTGTAAGAAATAGAGCAGCAATTTTTTAATGCCCCTTACCCATCCTCACCCCTCTGCCTCCACCCCTTCTGCCCTTGGACCCTCATACACTGTTATCCTTCTATTTTTTACAATAATGGTCTTATGTAGTATTTGTCCTTATGAGACTGAGTTAGTTTACTCAGCATACTGCTCTCCAGTCTCTCCCAAAATAATGTTGTATTTTTCAGAATTGTTCATCTTGAGTGCTGTGCAGTAGTCCATTTTGTGAATCAACCACAATTTCTGAATCCATGCAGTTGTGGTTGGACATTTGGGCTGTTTACATATTCTTGTAACAGTGAATACTGCTGTTATAAACATGGGTGTGCAAATCTCCATTTGTGTCTTAGCTGTAATTTCCTTGGAGTCTATTCCTAGTAGTTGAATAGTTGAGTCATACTGCATTTCTATGTTCAGCATTTTGAGGAAACACCAAACTACCTTCCAGAGTGGTTGTACCATTTTACAGTTCCACCAGCAGTCAATGAGAATTCCCAACTGTCCACATCCTCTCCAGCATTTATTGCTTGCTGCACTACTAAACTTTGTCACTACTACTAGGGTGATAGGGTATCTCATTGTAGTTTTGATTTACATTTCTCTTATTGCCAGTGATTTTGAGCATTTCTCCATGTGTCTGTTGACCATCTGAATATCTTCCTCTGTGAAAATCTTTCCGTGTATTTTGCCCATTTTGTAATTGGGTTATCAGTCTTTTTCTTCTGGAGGCCCTGTAGTATTCTGTAAACTTTTGTTATGACACTTTTGTTTGAGATGGTATTGCCAATTTACACCCCACCCCCACCCCCAGTCGGTTTTCTTTTCTTTTCACCTTACTGGATAAAGGGTTTCATGCACACAGGAATTTAATCTTTAGAAGGTCTCATCAAATTTATCCTCTCCAGAATGTGTATTTCTGGTTTTATTTGTCATCCTCTTTATACCATAGGCTAGGCCTTCTAACCTTGGTTCTAGTTTGTCTCTGCTGTATGGTTTTGAGCATTACCCCCAGGTTTCTGATCTACCTTGAGTTGATTTTTGAGTATGGGGTGAGATGTGGATCCTGTTTTAACATTCTGCAGATAGCAGTCCAGTTTTGCCAGAACCATTTGTTGAAGAGGTTCTCATTTCCTCATATGATAGGTTTTATTTTCTTGACGAGTTTCAGTTGACCATAGATAGCTGGACCCATTTCTGGATTCTCAGTTCTGTTCCATTGGTCTGTGTGCCTGTCAGTGTACCAGTACCATACTGTTTTGGTCATTAGAACTCTGGAGAAGGTTTTGATTTGCCTCCCACTTCATTTTTGTTTTTCAGAAATGCTTTGCTTATTCGGGGTCTCTGGCTTCTCCAAATAAACTTGACAGCTTCCCTTTCAATCTCTTTGAAAAATGAATTTGGTATCTGTTTTGGGAATGCGTTGAACATGTAGATTGCATTTGATAGGATTGTCATTTTTACTTTATTGAGTCTTCCTATCCATGAACAAGGAACATTTTTTATTTAGGAACATTTTCTCTCACAGAGTGTATTTTAGTTTTCTTTTTATAGGTCTTTTGTGTTTCTAGTTAGACTCATTCCGAAGTATCTCAGTTTGTGGTTGGCTATTAGAAATGGTTTTGCTTTTTTGGTTTCCTTCTCTGAGTTTGTTTTGTTACTGGATAGGAATCCCACTGACTTTTTTATATTGATCTTGTATCCTGCCACCCTACCAAAGCTTTCCACTAGCTCTAACAGTTTTTTTGTTGAGTCCTGGGAGTTTTTTGCGTACATTATCATATCCTCTCCATATAGCAACAGTTTTAACTCTTTGCCAATTTGGATGCCTTTTATTTCCTTTTCTATCTTATTGCCCTAGCTAGTACTTACAATATTGAATAGAAGTTGTGATGGTGAGCATCCTTGTCTGGTCCCTTTTCACCAGGAAAATACTTATACTCTTTTTCCGTTGAGAATGATATTGGCTCTTGTATATATACTTTTCACTATGTTGAGGAAATTCCCTTCTATTCCAGTTTTGCTGAGTATCTTAATCAGTTAAGGGTGTTGCATTTTATCAAATGCCTTTTCTGCATCAATTGCTAAGGTCATATGGTTCTTGTTATTTGCTTTGCCAGGGTGGTGAATTATGTTGATTGTCTTTCTTATGTTGATCCCTGGTTGCATACCTGTTATGAATCCCACTTGGTCATGAATTTCTGTTCTTTCCAGTACTGTGCTGGCTGCACTCTCTTTGTCTTGTGATCATTTTTTAAGTTCTTGTACCTCTTTATCGGTAGTTTCAATTCTTTCATCTTTTGCATATTCTTCCATATTTGTGCAAGTTCCTCCTCACTGATATATTGCTTCTGGCTCCCTGTCTCTGGGGTATTCAGTTTCTTTATTAAAAATTTATTATTTATTTCATTGAAAATTTACAGAGACTTTGGACTTCCATTCATTCATTGTTGCACTTTTATTCCCTCCCAGCCCTCCTCCCTAGTACACTACCCTCTTGGAAAAGTAAAAGAAAAATTCTTTCATTGTTTTACAATTCCTCCCCCCAGTTCCACTCCACTATACAGCCTTTGCTCTGGACTCCTGTCATGACAAAAATACCTAATCACATATCCCTTTTAAATAGTTTTCTCCCTCATCTGTTTCAATACAGTATACATAATTGAACCCATCTTTCTCAGTTCTCCCCAACCCCAATGTCAGTCCTGTTTTACAACAGTAGCACCATGCAGTACTTGTCCTTTTGTAACTGAGATACTTCACTCAGCATAATGTCCTCCAGGGTCACCCATTTTGAATAATATTGTATGAATTCCTTGTTTTTCAAAACAGCATAGTATTTCATTGTGTGAATATACCACAGCTTCTCTATCCATTCATTTGTTGATGGGCACTTAGGTTACTCCTTGCTGTTGTGAACAAAGCCATGATAAACATGGGTGTGCATATATCTGCTTGGATGTCAGTTATGGTCTCTTTGGGGTATATTCCCAGTAGTGGAATTGCTGGGTCAAATGGTATCTCTATTTCCAACTTTTTGAGAAAGCGCTATACTGCCTTCCACAGTGGTTGTACCATTTTACACTCCCACCAACAGTGAATAAGGGTTCCACAACCTTGGCAGCATTTGTTGCTTGCTGTTCTGACTGGGGTGAGATGATATCTCATAGTTGTTTTGATTTGCATCTCTCTTAGAGCTAGGGATTTTGAACATTTCTTCATGTGCTTGTTAGCCATCTGAATGTCGTCTTTGGTGAAGTGTCTGTTCATATCCTGTGCCCATTTTTCAATTGGCTTATTTACCTTTATCTTGCTGTGGTTCTCAAGTATTTTATAAATTCTGGATATAAGTCCCTTATGTGATATGTCATTACCAAATACTTTTTCCTAGTCAATCGCTTCCCTTTTTACCTGTTGGAGAAGTTTTTGGATCTATTTTATCTTCTGGTTTTAGGAGTATTCATTTTCTTAATGGCTTCCATTGTTTCTTCCATCATTTGCACCTCCTTCTATAGCTGTTCAAATAACTCCACATCAATACATGTCTTCTGGTTCTCCACCTTTAGGAAATTCCCTTTATTTCTGCCTTCTGTTATTTCTCTCATCATTTATACCTTCTTCCACAGATACTTGAATGCCTCCACATCAAAATATATCATGTCTTCCTGACCCTCTAGTATTCATTGGGTCTGAAATATTCTCTGCTTTTTTTAGAGAAAGCTTGTTTTTTCATAGTGTTTGAAACTGCCTGCTGCTTTCTTGACACCATGTGAAGTTTTTCTTGGTAAATGTTAAGCTGTTTCTATTGTGGCTGTATAAGTTGTTGATAATTTTTTTTATAATGTTATTGATTTGTTGTCAGTTCCAAATGTTCAATCTGTGGGTTGAGCCACTCACTCTACTGCAAGTCCTTTCTGGGAAAATTTGCCTTTCATAAAGTTTTTTAGAGTTCTCTCTGGTCTGCAATGCAGCCCTGCAAGAATCTCGCCTTATTGTAGTCCTCTCTCCCAAACTCTGTTGTCTTCAGTTCTTTGTGGGGTGTCTTAGTGGTATGAGTTTCAGTCCAGGGGGTTTCAAGTCAGCTATATTTCTTGCAGTCTTTTCTTTTGAAGCCCAGTGTCATCCTTTGTCTCTAAAGTGGCATGAGATTAGGGGCCAATTTAAGCAATTTGTGTGCATGGGAGTTTTAGGTCAGCTCTCTTTCTCAGAGCTCAGTGTATTCATTGAGAAAGTTCTTCCCCTGCTTGTAGCTCTCTGTCAAAACTCTCTTGTCCTGTTTGACCCCTGTGGTGGCCCTGAGGTATTGAAGGCAGGGATCCCCAAATGGAAGGACCTTTCCCCAGGGGAGTTTTAGTCTTTTCTGTCCCGTGCACCTGAAAATGCTGGCTCTGGGGAAGGTGTCTCACTTGATGTTGTCTTCTCTTCTGAAGCTTAATGTCTTTGTCTTTGGAGTGGCATGAGGTCAGGGGGGCCAACATAAGCAGTTTGGGTGCAGGAGGGCTTCAGGTCAGCTCTCTTTTTTTACAGTTCAGTGTGCCAACTGAGAAAGCTCAGAATGTCTCTCTTGCTTGTAGCTGTCCACTCTCTCGTTTTGTTTCAATGCACCTGGGATATCCCCGCAGCAGTGGAGGCAGGTTCCCCCCAAGTTGTATTTTTAAGTCCCCAACTTTGCTGGTTCACAGCAAGTCTGTCATGGAAACCCTTATTCCTAAATTCTAAGACATGTGCCAAGATCTCCCACATTTCTTTTTCTGTGCTAAAAAACAATTATTTTTTAAGTTTTCTCTTTCAAATAGCAAACAATGTGTTTCCAATCCCAGAGCTACACTGTTGTTATTAGATTGATGATTTAACTGGCCAGCCATCTTGCAATGATTTGACAGTTCTTTTTCTTCTAGGGAAAAGTTAACCATTGGATGCCGCCAGCTGGTAGAGATGGAGTATACCATGCAGCAGTGCAATGCATCTGTTTATATGGAGGCCAAAAACAGAGGATGGTGTGATGATACTCTCAACAATAGGATCTGAGTGCTAATTTTAACTTGAAAGAAGAATTTGTCTTCATGAATACCACAATAGCCAAACCCAAGAGAGTTATAAGAAATTTCTCTTAGGTGCAAAAATGTGATTGCCTTGTTGAGGTTTTGTTCTGTTTTGTTTTTTTAAGCTTATGTATCTGTTATGGGATAAATTGTGGAGTTGGCTTTTCTGGTGATGACAATACCTTCCTACCTCCTCTGCTAGTACCAAGCAAGTATCCTCTAAGGAAAGGACTGCCATCTTTTCTATTATCTTGGGGCAGAAGCCACTGTGGTATCTGAAGAAGACCTTAAATGTGGGCACACGACCATGAGTACTCCCAGACCATAAGAACTCAGCTTGTCACATCCAGCATCTGCAATCTGGGCTATTTTTGTGGTCAAATTGTCTTTCATTTTAACTTGGTAAAAATAACACTTCCCCTACCAACATAATGGAAATAATTTTTATTTCTGCTGTCGTATTACAGCCTCTTCTCTCAGAATTTCAATTTTCAGATAATTTCTAATAAGGTGGTATAGAAATTGTCCCCTTTGATGTGAAGCAGCATGAATTTAGGGGATTTGGTGATAATGTCTGATGTTTAGTTGTTGTTTCTGGCCAAAACCAAGTAATAGTAAATTAGAAGTCCTTGTTTCCTAGAGCGTATTATGCTTTTATTAATACATTAAATTGGTACTCTATTATAAATATTTGTTTATATATATTTTTAAAAACCAATAAATAACTTATTTTGTCAGGTTTTGCTTTTCATTTTACTTTCATATGTGTTTATAAAATGAACAAGGTATGAATGTAACTCTTTCCAATAAAAGAATTTATCAGGACGTTCATTGTAGTTTGTGCAGGACCTGCTAAGCTTTATGTTTACAAAATTAAGAAACTACACTGCCTCAGGGATGGGGCATAAAGTGCATTGAGGGACTTGAGCCTCCTGAGCCAAAGACCTAGTTAGAAGAGAGCCTCTCTCTTTTTCCCCACTTTACTTTTTTGAGGAGCCAAAAGAAGCATGCCCTAATCCAATAGCCACTCTTTGAAGGATGGGGCAGTCTTCCCTCCTGCAGTTTGCAACCTTGAAAACACAAATGGAAGATCAGCTGTGAATTGATTCTGACACAAGAGCAATCAGACAGAACACCGTCAAAGAAACTTGTCACATTCCTGTCCCTGAGCTACTTGTAGTTGGATTTTTCTTTTGTTATGTTCCACTTGTACTTCTTTACACACATACCACTTATCTTTTCAGCATGTTATGCTTTTCATTAAATTTTTTTTTGTTCCATCACATGCATACTTTCATACTTTTCCTCATGAGAATTTATAATTTCCATTAACCCATAAAATTTTCATTTTTTGAGATGTGAGAATATTTTCATCTTTTTAGTAATTTTTCTTGCTGACTTAAACATTTTAAATTTGTTCATTTGAAATTTTTTCACCTTTATGCTTTTTTATTTCATTCTGCTTTAAGTTTAATCTTTTTTCCTCTCACCTTTATTTTTTAGCTCTTCTCACTAGATTGGAATTGTTTGCTTAAGGATAGTGGCATATGATTAAGAAATAAGAACTCCGTGCTGCCTGAAGACATTGGTAAAAAATAAGGCTCCAGGAATCGATGGAAACGTCAGTTGAGATGTTTTCAGACAGATGCAGCCGTGAATGTGCTCACTAGTCTACTTCAAGAAATTTGGAAGAGTTAACCTCATTAGCCAACTGAAAAAGGTCCATATTTGTTCCTGTTTTATTTTTTTAAGTGATTGAACATAACAAAAACTACTGAATAAAAATATCATTACTATCACATGCAAGTAAAGTCTTGCTGAAGCTTGTTCAAACAATGGCTGTAATAATATAATATATTGACAGTACCTACGAGGAACTGACAGAAATTCAGGCCGGATTCAGAAGAGGTTATGGAATGAGGGGTTCTGATGTCATGGTTAAAGGCAGAGAATGTTTACTTGTGTCCTATGGACTTTGCAAAGGTACCTGACTGTGTGGATAACAACTTAAGGGTAACACTGAAATAATGGGAATCCCAGAGCATTCATAGAACAAAAAGCAGTTCTTCCAATAAAACAAGAGAACACTGACTGGATGGTTTAAAATCAAGAAAGGTAAGTATCAGGGTTAGATCTTTCCTCCATATCTATTTAATCTGGATGGTGAGCACATCAGGATCAGAGAATGAGCATCAAAAACCTGCATTATGCAGATTACACAACTTTGCCTGCAAAAGTAAAGACAACTTGAAGCACTTGCAGACTGATGACTACAGCCTTCAATATGGATTCCATCTCAACATCAAGAGAAACCAGAATCCTCACCACTGAAGCCATCAGCAACATCATGATAGCTGCCAACAATTTCATTTTACCTGGATTCATAACAACCATGGATAAAAAACCAAACTGATATCAAGAGCCGTGTTGTATTGAGAAAATCTGTCACCGACCTCCTTAAAGTGCTAAACAACGTCAGTTTTAAAGACTAAGGTGCACCTTATACAAGCCATGGTGTACTTTGATGCATATGATAGTTGAATGATGAATAAGGAGACTGAAGCATTGATCTTTGAATGGTGGTGTTGGAAAAGACTGCTGATATCCCATGGACTGCCAAAATAATAAATCTGTTAGAGGAAGTCCAATCAGATTTAGAGGCAAGGATGGTGAAACGTCATCCCACATTCTTTGGGCATGTTTTCAGGAGGGCCCAGTCCTTGAAAAAGACATCATGCTGGGGAAAGTGGAAGGCCAGAGAGGAAGACCCTCAATGAGATCAATTTACAGTGACTACCAGTGGGCCTGCTCATCACAGAGATAAGGATTGCAGAGGGTAAGACAAGATTCCAGTCTGTTGTTCATAGGGTCACTTGGAGTTGTAGTCGACTTGGCAGCACCTAGCAACATAAAGCTCACAATGCAGAAATTTTGCTTTGAGGAAGAATTAGCAAATGCTTATTAGGTGAGGAAACTTAGGTTTTAAAATTTTCATATACCACACATGTGTGTGTATTATTGTTACATGCTGTCAAGTTGTGATAGACATAACTGATCATCTAGCAGGTTTTCTGATGCTGTCAATCACACAGGAGATAGCTCTCATGGAGCAATTGGTGGATGTGAACCATGTACCTTTAGGTCGGCAGCACAGCTCCTTACTAAGCCACCAGTTATATATACACGATTTAGACTCTGAAAACTCACTGGAGGGTCAGCTGTGAGATGGTTCTGACTTGCTGGTACATGACACTCTAATGTAAACACTGATGACCTAAGTGTATGGAGTTGTGCTGCCAACCCAAAGACAGGCAGTTTGAATTTATAGGCTGAAGGAGAAAGATGGACAGTCTCTTCCCATGTGATTAGCCTCTGAAATCCAGCTGGAAGGTCAACTATGATTCAGTTCTGACTCAACAGCTCACAACACACACACACTTATTAGGTGGGTGCCATTGACTCTGAACGACTAACAGTAATTGAGGTTATTTCCCTCTTCATGATCTCCACCATGCTCAAGCCTATTGCTGTGTTGCAATTGCTGTCAAATCCCTCTTGTTGAGGGCCTTCCTCATTTTCAGTGACCTACTTTTCTCACGTTTCTTTAATGACTGCTGTCCTTTGAGAACATGCTGAAATTGAAAAGGTGCACTATCCTTGTCTCTAAGGATGCATTTCCTGCAAGGCATATTTAATACCTTGTTGGCCATGGAACTCTTAGCCAACACAATTAAAAGGCAGTAATTATTCATATATAAATGTAAAACCATTGCCATCGAGTCAGAGTCGAAATGTCCATGTGGTTTCCAAGAGCGTGAATCGCCATGGAAGCCACTGCCCTCTCTCCTACAGATTGGATTCAAACTATTTTTGTTACCAACTGAATGCCTTTACTATGACAACATCAGGCCTTTTTATTTACTAAACTGCTTATTTTGGGCTTTTTTATCATAAGCATGTCATGAACGAGAAAGGACTTATGTATGGAAAGATTCAGCATAGGTACAACTCATCATTACACCCAGTCTTCATCTTGAGAAGCACCCAAGATTATTCCAACAGTTTCATAACTACTTGTTTGCTGTAAGGCTGAAACCAACCCATAGCTGACCCTCCAGCCGGTTTTCCCTGAGCGCTCATCTTTCTGCTGCAGGGCAGCTGGTGAACTCTAATTGCATCCCTTTGGGATTGCACTGCAACTTCTGACGACTAGGCCATCAGAGCTCTATTAACAGGGGAAAAGTAGTTATACCCGACGTTTTGCACTGAAGAACCAGGATTCCAAGATTATCCTAACAAAAATTTGGAACCATTTTACATTAATCTTATTGTACAAAAATAATCCATCTGTCTCCCTGAAGGGCCAGAAATTGCTTTGAGTCTGCCAGAACACCAGCATCCAGAGGACAAATCTGAAGGTGGGGTCAGCATCCAGTGCCAACCTGTATTAAAGTGTTTCTATTTCTTTCTGCAGCTACTGACCTGCAATCAGAATTCTTTGCAGCCTACCATGATGGGTAAAGGTTTTCACCTCTTTCCTATGGAGGGAGTAAGCCTTGTGTAAAACCAATGTACCCGCTCCTCTCAGGAAGTGATTATCACTCATAACCCTCTGATTTATGGACAGGATTGAGAGTTGGCTTTTTTGGCAAGAAAATTCACACCAGGCTGGCTGACAAATTAACTTCCAGGATATCACTTAATAAAATACTTAACTCTTGCTTACCAGTACCTTTAAGGCTGTGTGGGTTTTGTGGGGTGAATGGGAAGTTGTCCGTGCTGCTAATTTGAAGGCATGCAGTGTGAATCTACCAGCTGCTCCACTAGGGAAAAAGATGGGCAATCTCTCATGTGATTTTTTAGTCTCTGACAACACACTGGAGGGTCAGCTATGAGTGTTCCAACTTGCTAGTACCTAATAAGGTCAAAATGACAGTGCCTTTTAAACTTTTATGTGAAGTACCCCACACAAGGGACTCTAATCTAGGGCCCCCCCAAAAGATGAAGAATTTACTTTCCTAGAGGTTGTAGATCATCCATTTTTCCAGACCTAGATTTTATTTTTTCTGGCTGTTAGTAAAAACACAGATTAGCTTACCTCCGATTGATTACATACAAATTTCTGGCCCATGATAGGAATAGTTTTGTTTATAAACTAGATGTAACCTGAAATTTTAAAAATTCATCAGTCAGGACATCTGTATTTAAATGTGTACACTTATGATTTTGTTTAAATCTGTAAAATCCATGATGGAATTTATAATTTTGTGGAACCTGAAGGTGTTCCCAGATGCTTGAGTTTTATTGATTTATTGGGAAAATTCCTAATAAGCTACTATTAAATGTTAAATAGTTAACAGGGTCACTCCCTTTATGCCAATTTATGTTCATGAAGACTGGCTACACGAAACTTTAACCCAAGATTCTCTCACATTTGCATTAAGCATGTAATTTATGAACAGGGAAATGAAAGCACACATTGTATTGCTGGTTCACCAAATGAAACTATGGGCGAGCCATGATACAGACTCATTTCAAAATACTCATTCTAGGAAAATTGAAATAAACCTATTTAGCAGAAAGAACCAAAAAAGATGGTGAAGAATTGAGCCAAATTTTTTTTCTTGATGTCTTAAATAAGGTCGCAAAATCTACCCACAGGAAAGACTTGACTCTCTTACCCAAAGTAGCCACTTTCTAAAGGTAGCCACTCAAGTTAGCATTGAATTCCAGCGGATTACTACTATGCTGTGTTTTGTTAACCGGATGGGGGTGGGTGAAGAATTTCACACCTACTGAGCAAAGTTAAGTATCTCCAAAGGCCTTAAATGCCTTAAACTTGGCACTGGGAAAGGAGTAGGAGAAATAAAAAGGCTCCCCAAAATTCTTAGTAGTGAATGAGTACACAAACAACATTTGGCTTTTAACCCTATGGTGCAAGAGTCTCCTGCAAAGTACCTTTAATATGTCTGCATCACAATGTGCTAATTTTGGCACCATCAGTTAGATAATGTAACATTAAACATTAGATATCAAGGCATCAAAACCAGTATTTACCCAATTGAATAAAAAACTGAAAAACATAGTTCTGATATAGATTGCATTCACAGATCCATAAATAATTTCCTTTCACATTTAGGGTTGCTTTGTTAATGAGAAAAACAGGACTTAGAAAATACTTCATTGGTTTGTGTTTTTGGTGTTTTTTTTTTACTGTTGTATTATTAAATGTTTGGGTTTACTATATAAAATATACCCTCAAGTCAAAATATTTAAAATGAAGTGTTTCAAAAACTAAAAATCATAGGTATGTTACTGTTCAGCAACTCAAATCAGATAAACATTTTAACTACAATCTTAAAAAAAACTATTATGCTTCAATAATCTGAATCTACCACAATTCAGCAGTAAAATACTATGTTGAGAATATAAAAAGTTATAAAGAGGCAATCATTAAAGATTATTGGTAGGCATTGCCAGCTTTTAATAAAAACAGAAATAAGTCATTGTCATCTAGTTAAATAAGTTTTGTTACAGATAGTTTCAGTTATTGAAAAAGGGCCCTTAAAAATTTCAACTGCCTAAATCTTAAACCCTCCCCCTCTCTTGCCCCAAAATACACATTTAAGGGAAAAGTCATTTAATTTGCAGATTGACAAACCAAATTTGGAGAGGGGACCTCTTGAAATTATGTGCCCAATCAATTCTTGGTTTATTAATTTACAATATCAACTTCCAAAAGTAAAGAAACCAAAGTAGTTCTAAAAAATACACAAAACAGACCTCCATCTTTGCATTCCTTTCCAAATAAACACAAAAAGTATGTACAGCATTGTTTAATAATATGCAATATGCAAAAGCTTTGTGTTGCTGTCAGCAACATCTAGACCCACCCACCCTCCTTATTCACAAATGTACCTATACTAAACACAATTACATCACTAAGCCTGTTAGTTTGAAAAGATCTTAAAATTTGTTAAAACTGAAAAATCTTTGTATAGGGGCTCCACTCATTTGACTCAGTGTTATAGACTTCCACTGTATTCAGAAATTCATTGCCATCAAATCCTCCCACTGCATAAATGGTGTTCCCTACAGTTGCAATCCCAGCATTGCTTCTTGGTGAAGTCATGTTTCCCATCATCTTCCATTCATTTCGAGTTGGATCATACATCTCCACACAACTGATCGCATGAGAACCATCAAAGCCACCACCGACAAACAGTTTTCCTAGAAGAGAAATGAGATAGTAAAACTAAAGGGGGTAAAGTACAGGAAGCTGAAAACAAAATTCTTTACTATTAGTTTCAAGTAGAAGTAGGTCTTAAGTAGAAATATGTCAATTCTGTCAAGAAGTATGGACAGTCTGGAAACTGGGGCACAAACCAAACCTAAGGATATCTCATTGTTGTGAAGTCAATTCCAATTCACAGCAACCCTGCAGCTCTGTAGCATTTTTTTAGAAGCAGACTGCAATGTCTTTCCTCTTGTGGAATGAATGAATGGCTGGAGTCTCTGACTCCAGTTAATATTTTTGAATGCATGGAAGAGTGCTTTAACCATTTTACTTACTAGGGTTATTTAGGGAGTGCAAGTGATGATTAAAACTTGTAAAAATCCTATTTGTTCTCAATGAATTAAACTGCAATTAAATTTGTACCTACATGAAACAATATTTACCATTTTGGAAAGACTTAACAGGTGAAAAGTATTGGTTCTAATTAAGAAGATTTGTATGAACTTTTTTCTGAAAATATCTTTTTCTTCTAAAAAGACTGTTGTGGTTGCTAAGTGCCATGCGAACCTCTGAACAACAGATCTGATCCTCATCCTGTTCTATGCCCTTATCCTAGCTTATCTAAAAAGACAGTCAAAATGAAAGATTTTGCATCACAAGAATGGCTCATGGAAGTAGATGTATTATAACTTCATGAATTCATTTAAAAAAAAATTTGTGGGTTCTTGGGGGAAAAAATTAAGAGTTTTAAGTGCAGTTTGTAGTAAGTAAAATACATCATAAATTGCGACCACCTTTAGTTATTTTCTTAGACTAAATAAACTTTCCACTAACTATGCCTCAGCAACCCAAATCCCAAAGTTTACCATCCAGAACAGCTACTCCAGCTCCTCGCCTAGCTACATTCATGGGTGCAATTAAAGTCCAGGTGTTATTTTCAGGATTATAACGTTCTACTGTGTTCAGGCAATTCCAAGACTCAGCACCTCCAATTATGTACAAATAACCACCAAGTTCACAAACTGCAGACTGGTGTCTACCTATAAAAATCAAGTCAAAGCAAAACTGTTACAATTCTGAAAGCTATTTACCAATGGCAAATACTGTATTTAGAAATCTTTTATCTTTATTATTTTTAACCAACTTTAAGGAAAAAAAAATAAACTTACGAATATTAAGAGGAGCACAACTTGTCCATGATTTTGTTATAGGATCAAATACATCACAATTTTTCAGTCCTTTTTGACCATATGGATCAGAGCCACCAACAATGTATAATTTTCCATTCAGAGCACACACTCCTATTTAAGTATAAAGTATGTTACATATTGATAATTATTATCTTAAAAATTAGTTATCTCAGAAGAAAGTATTATTACCTGCATTACAACGGTTAGTCCTCAATTCTGGAACAGGAGTCCAGTCATCTATGTTTGGATCATACATCTCTCCACAACTGAGATCATCTGAGTGGCCATTTGATCCACCTACTACATAGAGCTGGCCCTATAGCAAAAAAGACATTAGAATTTCCACCATTCTAACGTTATTACTATTGAAAACTAAAAATATGTGTTGCAGCATAGCATCCTTACCATGAGGACAGCCATCTGAAATCGGGCTCTTGGTGTTCTCATAGGAGCCAGAAAAGACCACTGGTCTGTACATGGGTCATAGCATTCAACTGTTCGGAGACATTCCTCTCTGTTATAGCCACCTAGTGGGAGAAACATGAAAACGTGGATTTAAACTACTGAAAACAGACCGAAATTTCTGGCCTATGGTGGTTTAACTAACGTGCATGATTAAAAGAAAATTGTTTCTATTCACAAACTTACTAGAGACTCTATTGATGTTTAACTAAATGCTTGCTACAGGGGATGAACTACCCAATTTTTAGTGAGTTAGGTGCTTAGTTTCTGTCTGGAAATGAGAACTCACCTACTTTAATAAAACATTAAAAAAATAAATTAGGAATAGAAAATGACCAAAAGGTTAGGCATTCACAATAGCATTTAATTGTTATTTTTCTATGCTCTTAGAATGTAAAAATCAGAATGCCAATAAAAGTGTATTACAAGCAAGTGCAAATGCTCATTTACAGGTTTGGCCATTTGAATGCTTCTGAAAAGAAATCTATCATCTTTCTGTTCTTACCTGCAGCTATGAGTTTGCCATTCATCTCTGCAGTTCCCAGGCCAGATCGTGCATACTGCATAGGAGACATAGGCTTTTCTATTAGCTCGTCTGGTTGCATTTCAAAGCTTAAACTCTTAATTAGTCTTGGGGTACTTGTTGGTGAACTCTGTGGGCTGTTTCGTCCATGAAGGAAAATTACACAGAATATACCATCCAACACAGCCAGACACAAGTATGTATTATCTGTAAGGACAAGAGCTTTGTTAAAGATGAAATTATTATTATTGTTTGCTGTGTGATCTTGAACTGGACTCCACATTCTCAAGGTACCAGCCTGGAACAATATGCCATTGTTTCCCAAATTTAATTATTTCTCAGTTTTCCCCCCTCAAATAGCCCATTTAAAAGAACTGAATGCTCAAAGCTCCTTCTTATAAAAATAGTAACTAGAAGACAATCTGTTAAGTGTCTCACACTTACTTGAAGTCTTTTCCGAGGCAACGATTTTCCACTCATGTTTAGGACTTTGTACTGTAGCATTTGGAGAAGAGAGACATCCAGTGGAACTGCTACTTATCTGCTTATGACCATTTTCACGTGGTGGCTTTTTCTGCAAAATCAAAAGGTAGCTCCAGAAACCTAGCCAATGACCATACAAGCTGATGTACCTCTGTCTCTGAGTTATTCCACAACTTCAAAAAAACCCCTAAGTATCCTTCATCTGTATTGGACATTCATAGCTCACCAAAACTTCACACAAACTTTCCAATTGACACAAATTACTGGCTACTTCCATCTCCACTCAAAAATGAAACACCACCTACAGAATAAGTACTCAATAAACTCAATTGAAACAAAAAAATCCATCACAGATCAACTATCATCATGATTTTCCAATGGAAAAACCTTTCACAATCCATTTAAATTCACATACTCTATATTATAAACCAGTGAATCTTCTAAGAGGTAATAATAAATTTATAATGGCATTATAATTAATGATAGAATACATTATTCACTATCTTCACAAGTTACCACACCTAATCTGCATATATTGGTATTATTCTTACAATGCTAGCAAGAAGTAAATCGGCTTAGATTCATCCAGTCTCTTGGAAAGTGTTGTGGGGGGGTGGGGGTGGGGCGGGAGAAGGGGATCTGTAATTACAAGAAGTAACCTATAGGAGTTTTTAAGTGTACCCTTTATATATAATAAAATGGTTTGACAAAAGTACACCAAAACAGAAAAACAAAAGGTGTAGGAATCAGAAATCAAAGTACCAATCACTCACAAATGTCAAAATGAGGAAAAAAATGAGCAAAGCTGCCAATTTTCTAATGATTCTAAAAAAACTACATTGTGTTCTTATACAAAATTTGAGTTTCTTCTATTTACTACTCTCTGTCATTTCCAAAAGACATGATTATATCGCATTTGGAAGAATTCCCTCAGAGAAACTGCCAAATAAACGTACAGCACCCTCTTCACCTGATCAGATATGCATACTCATAACAGTATCGTCCCCAGGGCCACAACTACATGGATAGGTAGAAATTTCTTATTAGAAAGGCAGGGTAGGGATGGGAAAGGTGGGAGATGAAGAATCCCATTAACAAGTAAAAGGAATAAAGTTTTATCAGTTATTTAAAGGTGTTTTTAAAAACTCAAGAAGATTGTTCTGGCCATTCAAGTGCAGCTAGAGCATATATAGGCTGCTGCCCTGAGAGAAGACCAGAATTGTTTGATGTTGATTATTACTCAACAACTTACTAGGTATGGTTAAGTATTTTCTTTTTTTACTCATGTAAAGGAAACACACTACAGATCCATTTTATAGATTTAAAAATATGGAACCTCAAGATGAGCACTACTAATGGTATGAGCCTATAATAAAGATTAAAACCTCTAAATATAAAGCGCACCCACTTTATACTGCTTTATACAAAAAAGAATCCATCTCAATCTGTAGAAGAAAGGTGTCCAAGGTATCACAAGTTGATAATGCTCGCATTAAGAGGATTCTCAAGAAATCTGCTGTTGGATATTGTCTATAAAAGCAAAGCACCAATTAACAATGATGATTACGACTGTCACTGTTATGCACGGTTGAGTCAAAACAGACTCACAGTTGACCCTCCAGGGAGTTTTCAGAGGCAGTCAATCACAAGAGGAGGAGACTGTGCTTCTTTCTCCAAGGGAGCAGCTGGTGGATTTTAATTCCCTGCCTTTGGCTGGCAGTTCAACTCCTTCCCACTAAGTCATCAAATCTCCCAACATATAGCAAAACTTACATAAACATGCTTCCTAACTCCTTTATAGAATATTTTCAAACATGACACTTTATTCTCTATAATCATCCTTGCTATAAAAACTCCTCTCACCCAGGCTACCCACTGGTTCACACTTTTTCTCTAGCTACCAATGGAGTAATTTTTATGGCAGTCCTGTTTTCAATCACTATCACTTCTCAGGTAAGGGATTCGGATTCCTTATCTCAATACTCTTTGGATATGAAATCCATTAAAGGATTTACTATGTGACTTTCTAAAGCCAAAGTAAAAGATTCTCTCCAACTTGATTTCCTGACAGGTACTAATTCTAGCTCCACTTGGGTCTAGGAGATCAAGAGGATAGTGCAGACTAAGGCAAGGGTCCAATAATTTAGTAGATTTTACAAAAGAACTCTTCTACCTTCTTATCCTCTCTCTAAAGCCTAATAATATATGATCTCTAATCCTTTTTATTTCATGATCTCTAGTCACAAAATCACTAATGACCTTCACATGCCAGAACCCTTCTCTTTCTATATTCAATCTAAACAATCATACTGCTTATACAGCTATAATACAAAAACTCTGGACTTTCTCCTTCATGCTTTTCAATCAAGCCCTTCTTTATTTCATCAGAACTACTGTTTCTGATAGTCTACACATCACACGTTATCATCTACCCTCAGTCTTGCTTATAAAAATAACTCAATAATTTGTGGGGAGTTAAAAAAAACTCTTCTGGAATCCCACCACCCAAGACTACCTAATAGTTAACTATTTGTCTAAATATTATGTAACAATTATTTTACTGGTTAAGCCAATTATTAATTTAACCAATCTTCCTACTGCTAGACTTTTTAGTCAGTGTTTCTCTATTATTAAAGTAGTAGAATTTGTACATTCATTATCATTTTTATTCTTGTTTCAAATTCTCTGAAGATTCTCTACTATCTACACTGTCGCTGTTGCTGAGTACCGTGGAGTCAGAACAAACCTGTAACTGACAGGCAGGTTTTCAGAGGCATTAAATTGCACGGAAGGAAACTGCCCATCCTTCTCCTGCAGAGCAGCTGGTGGATTTGAACTGCATGCCTTTGAGACTGCAGCACAACTTCTTACCACTAGGTCACCAGAGCTGGTGATGTACTTACTGCCCTGTTCAGGTAGCATTTATCCACCGTCCCAGTATCATCACCTGCAATTCTAAGTTGTGGAGATATTTACCTTGGAGTTTTTTTTAAATTATCTCATATATTTCCCTCCATCTGCTATGTAAACTCAGAATATTCTAAATCCTAAGACTGCTCAAATGTCACTTTCTCTGTGAAACTTCCCTAGTTTCTCTTTGGACCCAATATGCCTATCTAAGCCTCTTGTAGATCCTTCTTCGAAGTCTGTACTGCTTTAACTATTTTTATAAGTTCCTTTAAGTGGAATGCCTTTTGTATCTTTTTGTACTCTGATAACGAGCATCATGGTTTATTGAATTATTGAAAACAATCATTTTCAAAATTTTATAATGTTAAAAGGGAAAATGTCCTATATGTTAAAAACACACAAACATGAACAAAGTTTACAACTAATTCAAACTAAAAAAATTTTATGGGCCCAAGGATATCTAACCATTATTGCCACAAAACACTTCATAGAGCCAACACACACCTGGTACTATCAATATACAGGTTTTAACATTGAGTCCATCATTTCTTTAACTTATATATAATTATCAAAGGAAAACACCCTGCAACCTATATTAACTTAAAACTTCAATGTTGAGCCAGACACAACAGATCAGTTATAAAACACAGGAAAAGTAGTTTATCTAGTGGTAGATAAACAGTGTTACACACATAACACAATACATGATATTGTGCTGGAAATTAAAGTTAATGACTTCCCTTGGCATAGTGGATGGCAGAGACTGGGAATAGACAAGGAAGGTTTCTGATAACAAAAATTTTTTTTAGTCTGAGTACTATTTACAGTGGTGGCTCACTTTGTGACACTTATAATGTATATATTTCTCTTGTATATTTGTCCATAGCCGAAAGATAATTATTCTTACTTTGAATGTGTGCGTGCATGCACGCACGTTTATACGTGTGTACACCACCAAACTGGATCTGACTGGTATAGAAGATTTTTCCCTCCTTCTCCAGCAGAGTATCTGGTGGATTCAAACTGCTCACCTCTGGGATTGCAGTGCAGCTTCTTGCCACTAGGCCACCAGAGCTCACCTTTGTTCTTATATTTTTAACACATTAGGATAAAGACTTATCTACCCAAGGAGCCCTAGTGGAATGGTGGTATGGCTGTTAAATTAAGACTCAGTAGTTCAAAACCACCAGCCATTCTGAGGGAGAAAGATCGAGCTGTCTGCTTTTCCAGAGCCCTGGAAATCCTACTGGCAGTTCTACTTTGTCCTGTAGGGTTGCTCAAGGAAATGCTGGGTTTGCTTTTCTAAAATTTTACAGAAGTCAAACTAACTTGCTCAAAAAGTACACTGGAACTATATTAAATTTCAATTCATTCTGCTCAAGAAGTATCTGCATCAGTTTACAGCATTAAACCAACTATGCCATTTTAAAGATTATTACATTACACAATTCACCTTTACTATATTATTTCTGCTTTCAAATAGTAACTCAGGAATTTTAGGAAACATCTAAAATGCCTTTTAGAACCAACAAGAATTTGAGTTCCTTATATTTTTTAAAATTAGATTTACAATTATTAATGTTGAAGACTCAGCTAATAATTCTACATTGTTTTTATAGACTTTTTCTTATTACTCGTAAATCTTTATATGGGGGGGAACCTTAAGTACAGTTCCCTAATTTGTGGAGGTGATAATTCTTATGTATCAAAACCACTAGTAATCCTAAGAGAGATATGCGTGCGTCTCTTGAAAATGTTTCTGTCCAAATTATAACAATGAGATTCTTCCACTTTCCTTTATTAAAGGAAAATTTAAATATGCTATAAAAGTCTCTAATCAAATTTTAACCTGAGGTTACCTCAGACTGTGCAATGTGTACCTGCACAAACTGAATGTGGTCATCATCACTGCCAAACACCTCAGCCTGTCCATCTAGTAGATTCCCATCAAGCAGCTTGTGATCAGCTGAGTAGTACAAGGTTTGAACCTGCAAAACAGCAACAGAATACCCATGTGGCTTCTGTCTCCATGGCTACTCCACTAGTATGCAGATTACACAACCGCCTCGAAGGTAACCTCCAGGGAGCTTCTTGACATCTCTCTCTGGCAGGATCACGAAGCAAAGAAAAATACATGTCATGGTGGTAAAAAATAAACACAAAATCTTGTAATACTGGTTGAAAAGTCCTTGGCGTGAAAGAAATCTTCATTTTCCATAATTCCCATGTGTAGCATTAAGAAAAAGGCAGCGGAGTACAATACTCTTAAAGAATACATATTTACAATAAAATACTGAGTATGGTTTACACTGTTAAAAATGAATGGTCTGATTTGCATAAATAAATAGTCTCTCGGGCAGAACAGGCAATGTCAAGAAAAAGAGAAAACATGCAAAAATAAAACAAGATGTAAAAATCATTCCCTTCAGATGCAAATGAATGAATAATGCATCTGATTTTTAAGTGGGAAATCATTTCTAATTTAAAGAGTGCCTGTTTTTGGCCTTTCAGAACATAATGCCAGAAGAATTTTGAAAGGCCTAACAGATTTCGCCTTATGAAAGGCTTAGAAATTGACTGATGAAATTTCGGGTTACTTCACAGTTCTATCTGCAAATTTTTAATTCCCACCATCAGTTGTTTTTTCTTATGTTATTTTTAAAAGGCAGCCCAAGATAATAAGTGGCTGTATGTATGAATAACATCATTGAGAAACACAATGCTTTAAAGATAAGAATCCTGTAAAGGAGTAAACACCATTAAATCATCATCGTTCTCTGCCCACAGCGGATTTTTCTTAGGAGAACTAGGGCAGGACTGCTGCTTCTTTACGTGTCAATACACTTGAGGTTTCTTCTTGTTTCTTCAGTCTTGGGTATCCTAGTTTTGTTAATAAACCTATGGGGAGATAAATCAATGGGGAGGAACAATCATTAGAAGCTTTTACCTACTTATCAAATTTAAAGCAAAAACCTGTGAAGAAAAATTAAGAATCTACAGAAAATTTCAGTACCACCTCCCATTTCTAAAGCAAATTACATGCTACTTTAAAGAAAGTTAACAGCACATAATAAGCAAAGGAATAAAAAAAGAAAAGCAGAAGACCAAACTGAACAGTGCATTCAGCTCACCTGGACACCCCCCCTGTTTCTCAGCTTAGGGGTACCTATAGCAAAATTTAAATTCTTTAGGGTCATGGTTACAAAATAAAAGTGAAAGGGAATCCTTCATGTTACAGCAAAATAACATTTAAGAATTGCTGAATCCCATTTACTTAAAGACTAACCTCTTCCATCAGCTCTTCCAGACTGTCTCCGTTCTCCCAGATGCTACGCTGCACCCAGTTGATTACCTTTGTATAGAGTTTGCCATTGCTGGGTAAGCAAACATTATCTTCAAGCATTACCTCCAACTAGAGTTGGAAAAGGAAAGGACAGTGAACAACATAATCTGTATTGAGCCTCCAGTGCCAAGTTTAATCTTCAATTTCATAATGAAATTGTCAATAACATCCAATTACATTCTGTAATATGCAGAAATAAAAAAACAGTAGTAGGCTGAAAAATATTACATTGCTAAAAATAAAGGGACACTAAAACAATAAAAATTCTCTGTTTAGGGCTAAGGAGTATAATTCTGTTTACAGTTTACTCCTTACCTTTAGCCGTGGAAGTTTAAGAAACTCTTCCTCTTCTGAAATTTGTAACAAATGCTCCTGAATGTAAGCATCAACCTTATTCAATAAACGGGCATCTCCCATACAACTTGCAAAATTCCGGTAAGAGATGCAACTGGTAACATCCATTCTAGACAGTAAATAATCACCACAAACCTTGGAAACGAAATACACAAATGCCAACATTTACATATACTTATTCAACAAGTATTACCTACTGTGTGTGAATGAAGGATAGTGTGAAGCACAATGTGAATGTACTTTCAATAAAATAAACATTTTTTAAAAAGGGGGGAAAAATTACATATTGTTTAAGTACAATATGTTGTTATAAAGTATTGTATGAAGATAGAAAAGTTCATTTTAAAAATCACTAACTTAGAACAAGTTAACAGTGGGACTACATATAGAAGTGATAAAGACCAAAGAATGTCACAGAAATGTAGAAGTTGTACTGACAAAGAGGAAACAAATGAAAATGCTGCGACACAAGTTCAGTACGTTTTCCCAAGTGCAATTAAATAAGGTTTTATGAAAGGCAATCAGGCTACACATGAGATGAAGCTGACACTGGATTCTGACAGGCAATAAAAATGAACAAAGATGCTGTAAACATCTTAGTTTGGCTGGGGGCAAAGACAACTAGATAATAATTTTGAAAAAATAGCAACTATATTAGGGAGAATCTGAAATGCTATAAACTATAGGGAAAAGACTATTTAACAGAGAATTGACATTCAAGCAGAGTGACAAGTTCTTAAAGGGCCAGACTGTATATATATTAAAATTTATACCATCTGATTACTTAACTCTGTCATTACATCTAGAAAAAGTCTTAGAAAATAGCTAATGAATGCGTATAGCTCATTCCAGTAAAATTTTATTTACAAAAAAAGGCAGCTGGCTGGCAGTCTATAGTTTACAGAGGATTAGATGTCTTTTCTCCCCATGAATGATTAAGTAACTTCTCGCTGGTGTTAAATTCTAGAAGGAATGCTTTAAAGAGAAACCCAGACATGTAGAGGAAAAGATAACTGAGTAGATAAGTTTTGCAACAAACTCTTGGAAAAATATTTTAATTCATATTATCAGAGAGATACAGTCATTTTGCCAAGGTTGACTACTAGAAGAGGATTATCTTTGAAGTTCAATCTTGCCTCACTGCTATGACCAAATAGTGACTAAAGTTGGTGGTAAATGACACCATGTGAATGTTGTTAGCTTTTCTTTTCCTGGGAAAAGTACATGTCAAATTCTTTATACAAAATAAGACTCATCCTTAATCATTATTTCTGGTATTCTACCTGCTTTACTCGGTCCATCTTCAGTTTTTTTGCTGCAGAATAAACATCTTTTACCAGTTCCTTATCTGCTTTTAACCTATTTAAAGAAAAAAATCACTTAAGATAATAAGGCCATAAAATCAACACTTAATTTTCATAAATTTAAAGACTTAAAATTTCTCAATGATATTCTCTAATTAAATATCTTATAGTAGTTTTCCCTTATCTATGGTTTAATATTCTGGGGCTGTGTGTAAAAATATTAAATGGAAAATTAGAGGGAAAAAGAATGCATAAAAATTTTAAATTCCTGGGGAGCTCTGGTGGCCTAGTGGCAAGGAGCTGCAACTACAATCCCAGAGGCGCACGGTTCGAATCCACCAGATGCTCTGCCGGGGAAGGAGGGACAATCTCCTCCAGTACCAGTCAGATCTGATTTGACGGTGCGCGCGCGCGTGCGCGCGCACACACACACACACACACACAATTTTAAATTCCCACCATTCTGATAGCATGAAATCGTGCACCTTCTTTCTCTGTTGCATATGGGATGTGAAACATCCTATTTGCATATCCGGGCTACATACCCATCCGTTAGTCATTTAGTAGTCTTCCTAGATTAACTACTGTGTTATCAACGTATCTAAGCTATGAATTCAACTGTATCATATGTATGTGTAAGGGAAAAAAACCCATATATAGTTTGTATAAGTTCAGTACTACCTACAGTGTTGTGTGCCCACTGGAGGTCTTGGAATTTATCTCCTGCTGATAAAAGTCTACAATACTTCAAAGTACTTACTGAGCAGTGTAAGCATAATTCAGCAAGACTTCAACAGCTTCTGGATTGAGATCATCGAATTTAACATGAGAAACTCCATGAGGGTCACTATCACTATTAAAAATTTCAAATAAATAGGGACTGCAGCAAGCCAGGACAGCTCTGTGTGCTAACATCTCATGGCCACAGACCTGTAATTGTAGAGAGTCAAAATCAGAAATATTAAACAGATAAGGGCTAGGCTGCTAATCAAGACTGGTGGTTTACCCAAACGCCTACTCATCTACTTAAAAAATTCAATGGCAACTAGTTATGAAAATGAACATAAGGAAATACAATACTGTATAGCTTATAATAAAAAAATTCTATGTTTCCAAATACCTGAAGTCGCACATCACAGAACTGCCCACTTTTCCTCAGGGCATTTAATTTGGCAACAGAAGATTCAATGAAATTTTCATCTTCAAACATTAAATATCCATTAGGAATCATTTTTCCTTGTTAAGTTTGGCTAAAAAAAGAAAAAGTAACCTGAGTTTTTATACTGTAAACAGTAGCTTTTAAAATGATATTTCAAAGACCAATAGCCTATCTTTATTTTTATTCTCAAAGTCCATCTCACTAACAAAAAAATTTTAACACATGGAATCATTAATGAAAAACTGATGGCAACATATGTGTAAGTCTTTGCACTCTCATACTTTAGTCATAAGCCTTTTAAATAATCATGCAATATTGAGTATTTAAACCATTTTTGGCTAGGTTTCCCTGTCTATTAGCATATTTTTTAATGAAAGAACATAAAGAGAAAACTAATCCAGCCCCATAGATATACAATAACATCCAATCAATGCAAAACTCTGGAAGGACATGAAATAATTAATTACACAGAGATTTCCTTAACTTTGGTGGGCTGCTGCCCTCATTCTCAAAAGTAGAAACTATGACAGATTACAATCCTACCTTTCTTTTGTTTCCTTTAAAGAAACCATTCCTCAGACATATATACTCAAGAATTAAATGGAGAAAATGTTCAATTTCAACCTCCATTGCCTAAATAAATACACTAAAATTCTATTCAATACACTGTATCTGCCAAATGATTTTTTTAAATGCTTTGAGATATATAAGGAATATGTAAATTAAAAAGATAAACTTAATACAAATTTTTCTCTCTAGAAATGATATAATTATTGACTTGAAAGGTCTCTGACCTCAGAAAATTCTCTAAAAAACCAGCATGCCCTAATGCTGGGCTCAGCAGTGAATAGTCACCTACCTTTCTGATGAGAAACAGAATTATGGAAAATTTTAAATAATCCAAGGACACAGGAGTATTAAAATGGAGCACTTTGTCCAAGTCTGAAGACAGGTGGCTGAAGAGAAGGCAAATGTGTCTTAAACTCTAATGGTGATTCCAAAACTATCAGGCTTGAAAATGATGTAATCAAGTCCTTAACAGCTATAGACACGAATTTCTTCTGTGATAATCATGCATCATAATCTGTAACAAAGACAAATAAACTAGAGATTCAGAACAGTCAAGGGCTGTTATTACTCTAGATCAAGGAGATCATATAAAGTCCAGGTTCTAAAGAGCCCAAAATCTTCAGGTAAACAGCAAAAAGATACAATACCAACATAAATGCAATTATACATAAACCTTTTCTACTCAGCTTGCAACTACTTAGGCAACATAAATAAAAGGGGGGTATCTCCTTGGAGGGCAGGAGCTAGTGATTATTACTGTTAACATGGGAGTTATAAGCAAACAAACACAACAAAAATGTACACACACATACGTACATAAAACTGGTTAGCACTATTATTATTCATTATTCTAACTAATATGCAAACATGTGATTAACTTGTTTCTAAAACTTGTTAAAATACAGTTAGGGAATTTCACCAGCCAACAAGCAACTTTTGGGCATGATTCCCAGACAACTATACAATGTTATAGTCAAACCAGATATACTGTTCCCCAAAATGTGCTCTGTAATTCCCAGCCTCCTCTCTACTTAGAAATGCCTTTAACCAAACCTCTGCAAGATGAAATCTTACTTGTGCCATAGACCCTCTGCTAAATGTCCCCCACTGGGACATAATTCTTCCCCATCCTTTTTCTGAAAAGTATGTCAGATTTTCTTGTGAGTGTTCTGTGTTATGCCTATGTCTGTTCCTTTCTACCTTGATCCCAGACCCCTAAAAGGCAAAACTTGTGTTGTGCTAATTCTGTATCCATCATCCCCAAACCAACCTAGAAAAGATGAATAATTTGTTAAAGCAAACAATACCTACATTCTGGCTGATTATTTTTCTGGCATATACTAACAAAACACCAATGGCATAGTTCAAGTTCAATACAAATCTTCAATTCTAAGAATTATGTTGAAGTGAAAAACTACCCCATGACCCACCAAGGGCAGTTCTCATACTCATTAAAAAAAAAAAAAAAAAAAAAACACAAACCACACCACCCCAAAACCAAAAACCCCTATGCATCATGTTCAATACAAGTACAAATCTGTAAGAGCTAGATCCCCTATGTTCTAACCAGTTTGTTCATACTTTAGGTTTCTTTTCAAGAAAACCTAAGCATTATTTAAGTACTATTATCTAAACATAATTACTATTATGATTGATTGCTTTCAAAGCTTACCCCTGAAAAAAGAAATAAACAAGTAAAAAACCCCAAAGTGTATTGTATCATAGCATAGGTTCCCTCATTATCCACAAGTAGTGTTCATACAAAACCTTTGATGTTGCTGTGTGCGGTCAAGTCAGAACCCACTCAGAGGTGACCCTCCCAGCAGATTTTCAGAGGCAGTAAGTCACATGGGAGGGACTGCTCATAATTCTCCTGCGGAGCAACTGGTAGATGTGAACTGCAAGTGTTAGGCACCACTAAGTCACCTTACAACTTTAGGAAGCTGAAATAGTGTAAAACAAAGGAGCAGTTTTATGGGACAAATTTCTGTGCTTTCCAGATGAAAAGAAAAAAAGAAGAAAAAAAAGGTCTACCAAATCATATCTAAAAACTCCCCTAACATCCCTAAAATAAAACTGACTGTATAGGTTCTTTTCAGTAGAAAGACAGGTAATCTCCTGCTTCTACAAACCCACTGGAAAGTCAGCTCTGAGCTAGTTTTGACTCTATGGTACATAATAGCAACAACATAAGTTACATAGTATTGTTCTCAGGCAGAGTTCAAAGACATTGCACCCTGATACTGAGTGTAATTCCCTGGGAAAGAGCTTGGCATAAAGCTCTGATGGTATAATAAGGATGTGCTGCTCACCAAAAGTTTAGTAGTTAGAGTCAACCAGGGCTCTGTGGAAGAAAGATGGGCATTACTGTTCTGTGCTGTAGAACTAGAAGAGATTCATTGCTGCCACTCCAGCAGGTTTTCAGCAGTTTTATATTGCCTATCTTTATTCCTCAAGAGCAGCTGATACATCCAAACCTTAAGAGTTGGCAGCACAATGTTTTACCACTAGAGTTCTCTCTTCGAGAATTACAGCCTATTATACATTCTATACTATGGAAGGTCACTGTTAGTCAGAACTTAAGGGGAGTTGGATTGTTTCTTCTTTTAAGAAGCTTGGTAACTCCATTCTCCATGTTCAAGGTGTGAGCTGCCTCTTTAAACGGATCACTGTAAAACAAATGCTGATCACCAACAGCTTTTAATACAACATAGTTTGATAAACACTGTATTTCAGTTCCATATGATAGCTAGGGAATTCTGATGGACTAGTCTATGGAGAGCTGTGCTGCCAATCCACAGGTACCATCTGATAGTTCAAATCCATCCGCAGCACAGAGGAAGAAAAATAGGCAGTCTTCTCTGATTTACAGCTTCCCAAGAACCCACTGGAGGGTCAGCTATGAATCACTTCCAACTCAAGAGCAATGAATTTTTAAGTTTTTATAATGGCTGATGTTAAAAAAATTCCTAATCAATTATTAACCTGCTTATTAACACCCAAAAGTTCACAAGTTGCCAGAGACCCAGAAGATGAGCTTAACAGAAATACAGTTCGAGGAATTTTATCAAGGATCTGTGTTTAAAAAAAAAAAAATTAAAAAGGGGGGGGGGAAGGCATAATACTGCCTCCCCAAAAATTCTTCTCTGGCCTTCATTAAGAGCAAGATAAAATATTACTGTCAAACTTCCAAAGTTCCCTTAAAACCTCAAACCTAGTTACAAACATTATCTAAGCTAAAGGGCAACTCTTTGAGGGAAAACAACACACAAAGCTGCAATCAATTCTGTTTGAAAGAAGCGACTTTATAGTTTAAAAAAAACGTATCAGTGAAAAAAAATTACAGTATAAGTTACAGCTTCCCAATGTCACCTTTGAAACCACTATTACCAATCTTACTCACCTGCCCTATGCCTTTAACCCCCATGGTTCTCTAACTCAATTATTCCTCAAACACTTGTGGCATCACACATATGCCAGCCAGTCTGGTCTAGTGTGTTCATAATACAATGAAGTTAGCATAATTATTGCCTCTAGCCTTAAACATTTCCAGCCAGGAAGAGGGTAAAAACAACTAAGCATAAATGAAAAAAGGTTTGACAGCAGACATATTTTAGAAAATAAAGATATTTTCGTTTTAATAGATTACAGATTACAAAATGCAAGAGACCAGTACTGCAGTTTAAACACTGAAGCCTGAAGAACAGATGGGGGATTTTAGAGCAAAGCAATGTATGTACACTCGTAAGAAGGTAAGCACGGTCTAAGGTAACGTGAAGAACACAGAAGCAAGGCAATTAAAGATACTGTATACTCATGCTTTGGAAGGCCTGGTTGCCAAGTGGTAAGAAACTGTGCTGCCAATCTGAAGGCACACAGTTCAAATCCACCAACTGCTCTGTGGGGGATAAACATGGGCAATCTCCTCCTGTAAGTTTACTGCCTCTGAAAATCTAGTGGAGGGTCTCAGCTATGGGTTGGTTCCAACCGGACAGTACATAACATAGTATACCCATGCTTAGCAAGTACTTAACTAGCCCAAACCTAGTGGTTTAATGTGCACTACTATTGTCAAAATCACTATCAAAATTAAGAAATGCAAGAAGAGCAACAATCATTTTTAGTTTATTGTATGGAGAGTGGAATCCAGGCAACAAGGAATTTGGCTTAGGATACTGTACTGCTGAGGTAATCTGAGCAACCAAGTTGAAGTAAAAGTGATGGAATCTTGGTTCAGAAATCACATACAAGGTGATAACTAAAGCTATACAAATAAAGACAAAAATCTATTATTTTTTATTATTCTAATGAAGCTTAAATTTATTCTATCACTTCAATTTTTTTTAATCACTTCAATTTTTATAGCATATGGGGGTAAAAGGGCTCTCCAACTCTTAAGAACTCCTACTTATAGGGCTGAACAACAATTATACCACTAAAAAACTTAATATTCACAATATTCCCCTAACAGAAAAAGCATTTTATACTAACTTGAAATGCTTTCTTTTCGAAAGAAAGGTGGGGGGAAACTCGAACTATAAATTAGGACAGAAATCAATGTCTAGTAGTTAACCAGTGAATTCTTCTATTATGTAAATTCATAGGAAAACCATTTTAGGTTTTTTGGGGGGTCAGTGGCTCAACTAGAGTTTATCCTCAACTATCAAACTGTAGATATTTGATTATTGCGGCTGCAAGCAATAAATGATACTATTTTCAATCCTATTCTAAAGGGTTAATATTCACGTAATTTCTAGATTTACCAACAAGGTCGTCAGCATCTTTTAAGAGTAGCTTCAGGAGGATTAGCTGTAAAACATGCCCTGTAGGAGTCCAGCCCATGCTGAATTTGTTCTGCTCTTATAAAAGAATTGTTGTTGTTGCTGTTAGATGCCACACAATCGGTTCCAACTCATAGCAACCTACAAGCCTACATATAACAGAACACTGCCAAGGTCCTGGCACCATCCTCACAATTGATGCTATGTTTGAGCCCATTGTTCTCACCACTGGTAAATCTCACTGACCCTTTGCTTTACCAAGAATGAGGTCCTTCTCCAGAAACTGGTCCCTCCGGGGAAAACGTCCTCTAACGAGCACTCTGTTGGTACTTAAGAGAGGACTAGGCTTTCAAAGAAGGAAAAAACTGACATCTGCCGCTTAGCTGTTGTCTTAATAATTGATAGCAGTATTCACTTATGTTGCAAATTAATTTCTTAGCTCTTTTAAGACCATGAGCATCATCTTTCGTTTTCTATAGATCATAATACACAAGTCCTCAAAGAACAGGCTTAATGCTAAGCTGTTCTAATCCTCCATCATTGACAACAAATATTAACAAAACATACCTTATAAGAGTAGTTTCCTCTCAATTTACTATATACACTGTCCAAATAGTCAGCAGTCTCAAGCCAGCAGATCTACTATGTAGTATAATTAAAAAATGCTTAGGATTCAAGTTTGCCTGCGTGCAACTCTCAGTCTACTATTATTTGACATCGTCCTATCATCAGGACTCTGCAAAATACGTGGAAGGATAGAAAAAGAGCAAACATTTCCACCGACTTGTTTAGTTAAAAAGGAAAATCCGGAGAGCCCTAGACTGGCTGGCCTGAGCCGCCGGGGCCTTCCACCCCTCGAGACTCAACAAGCGCCCACTCGGAAGGCTGAGCGGCAAGGCGCGCGGCGCCCGCACACCTCCGCCCGGGATTGGCCGGCCGCACAGTCACTCAGAGCCGACACGTCAGGGCAGCCGCTCGCTCCCTCCTTCCTCCCGCCCCCTTCTCCCCGCGCTTGGCAAGAAAAGCGGGCAACGTGGAGCGGGAACAAAGGACCCCGCGGCCCACGGCGATCAGGGACACAGTGCCTCCCCGCTCCAGACCCAAGAAACCGCTGTGTCATATACGCTGGCTGTGCCAGTCTCACCGATGAAAGCCCCGACCTCGAGCAGAGGTCCAACTCCTGACAGCAGGGCAGGGGAGATTCCCGCGTCTCTGCTTCAGGAGGGTCATCCCAGCCCCGTGGTCCCCAGGCGCGACCCTAGGGAGCCTTTGAGAGGTGGGAAAAAAAGCTCAAGTTCATCTCGCTTTGTTTGCCCAGCCCCCGCAGGGAGAACAAACACAAATCTCAACGCGCTCTCCCAAGCGGCCAGCGCCCGCCCTCGGCCGCAAGGCGATCCAGCAACCATGGCAGCGCAGCGAACGCGAAGCCCGCGTGGCGCCGGCTGCGCGCCCCAGAGGGAGGCGGCGTCGGCCTGAGGCGTCTTCCCTCCGAGATCAGGGCACCGCTCCGCGCCTCCCTCCCTGCAACCCGTGCCCCCTTCCGCACTCGGTAGAAAAAGATAGCCATTACCTGGTTCCTCTCTGTAGAGATGGAAAAATTCATCTCTGAAGCTTCGAAGGGGAGCAGGAGGAAGAGGGCGGGAATCGGCCCAACGGAAAGCGCCTCGAGACCAAGGAGGGAGGGGAACGATCGCGAAGGAGGACCAGCGGCCAGTCCTTGGAGGCTGCGAGCAGGTCGGGGCACTCCCGAGGGTTCTCAGGAACGTGATCCCTCGCTAACACAGCGGCAAGACGAGAAAACGAGCGGAGCACCTCCCCACGTCTGACCTCCACGCGCGTCCGGGAGATACTGCGGCCCCGGCCCCCCGCCCGTACCGCACTCCCTCACACGTCACCACGTGCGGCGCCGCCGCTGCCGCCAACGCCTCCCGGCCGCTTCCGGCTCAAGTCTGTCAACGAATCAAAGAAAGATCCCGCTCGAGGCCCCGCCTCCAGTCATGGCCCCACCCACCGCCTCCACCACCCCACCATCCTAACCCCACACCCCGGTCCTTCTCCTTAGCAGCTGGGGTTTCTTCCTTCTTGGTTCAACTAGGTCAGTGCAAGGTGATCTTAGGGAGTGAGACTTCCTTTTACTAATCGCGCCGTCCCCTCCCTCACCTCACACCCTAGTTTAGTCCTCTCTCTCTGGGAACAGGTTTCCACCAGCTGCTTTAACCTGTTTGGCCTCCCGCTTGGGCCACAAAAGCCAGAGATCAGATGTGCGAGTTTAGAATGTTTTTGGCGTCACTTTCGTCTAGGCAACCACTGTCCCCTACCCACAGTGGTCCTTAGAGTGTATGGGTTAACAGTCTTTCAGCTTTGGAGGTGAAGGTGAATGTGATAAGAAGGGTGTGAGGAGATACACTTCAGGGACGAGGATTGAACGACTAACCTTTCACTTGAAATGGTTTGGATGAGACGCTTCAGTAATTTGGAAAAACAATTATGTCAGAGAAGGCAACGTACGATCTATGTTATTACCAAAACTTGGTTCCTTCTGCTTTTCGTCCTGGTGCCCCCAGGTTTTGCTTGCGCTCAAACTCCCTGGGTCTTGAAGACAGTTTTTACTGGCCTTTACTCTTAAGAAAAGAGAAAATAGATTTACGAATTGTTATTTTGTCTACTAACCTGCTGGGGCCTTTTAGGCCAGATTCTGAATTTGATTATCCACCTACTCCCTTGAAGTCAAAAGACACAACTTAAGGTGAAACATGATTTATGCTGAGCTCTGGAAAGGTCGCGAGTAACTCTTGAAGGGCATGCAGAAATTTTGTCTTGATTGAAGGCGAGTGGGTTTAGTTAAGTAATGTACCCAAATTAGAGTTTGGCAAACTTTTCAAGTTAATATTCTATGAGCTCCTCCTGGTTTGGGGGGAACACTTAAGCCATCTAGACCTAGCTTGTTGTCTTTCATCAATTTAATCTGTAGACATTAAAAAGAACCCTGTGTCAACAGCTCAGTTTATGCCTAGGTAGCAGGAAAAATATTTTGGATATACAAGCTTCACAACTTTATATTCTGAAATTTCCAGGCTTGGATACTTCTTTACTTTCTTAAAAAATGTCTGTAGTGGAAGGAAACAGGAACTGCCATTTAGTTTGATTTGAGCCATTTTTCTTAAGGAGAACTGACATTTGCTGCTGGGCTATCTGACAGGAGTTATTGCAAATGGAAATGTCTTTTGATACTATAGGCTTTATCCTTCCAGAGGTAGAATGTGAATTGCCCACTTAGAATGAGGCACATGACTGTGTGACCTGCTGGACACATGGTCCCACTTGGTGTGCTCTAAATAGTGCCTTTGTGACCTGAAGCAGTCAACACTTTTCTTAAAGATACAGTGTACTCAGAGTGAGCATATTTTTAACTTTTCCTTGTGGTTTGAGTGAAAGATAGCAGCATGTAGTTTTTCATTCAATAATTCATGTTACACAGTTTATTCAAAACTTAAGACTGCAATTCCTACAATGTAACAAAAATGTTTGCACTTCTTCCTGGTGGTTCCCATTTCCATTCATCCTTACCTATACATTTCTGCCTTCCAAATAAAAATGCAACCCTTTTGCTCTTAGAATTTAAAATAGACAAGATATATGTCAAGAGTTGTTGTTGAGTCGCTTGTGATCATAGTGACCCTAGGTACAACAGCTCTAAACTCTGCTCTGTCCTGTGCCAATCTCATTGTCTCTGACACACCCATCCCAATTACCCCAATCACTGAATCAATCCACCTTAGAGAAGGGTTTTCCCCTTCTGTGCTGTCCCTCCACCCTCCCAAGCATGATGTCCTTCTCCAAGGACCAGTGTCTCCTTACAACATGACCAAAGTATGCCAGATGAAGCCTTGTTAAGAGTACCTAATTAAAACATGCCATTGATTGCTAGGAGAACAAACAGGTTTGTCCTAGAGAGGGCAAAACCAGGATGCTCCTTGGAGGCAAGGATTCTGAAGCTTCATCTGACATACTTTGGGCATGTTGCAAGGAGGAACCAGTCCTTTGAAAGGGACATCATGCTTGGAAGGGTGGAGAGACAGCATTAAAAAAGGAAGACCCTTGATGAGGTGGATTGATTCAGCAACTAGGGTAATGGAAGTAAGTGTGTCAGAGACAATAAGGTTGGCACAGGATAGAACACGGTTCAGAGCTGTTGTATATAGGGTATACTTTGAGTAGCAAGCGACTTGACAGCACATAACAACAACAATTAAAACAATAGTAAAATTACTTAATTCAAATAATAAAAACCAGTTCAAAGTGGATTATGGACCTAGGAATAAAACCAAGGACCATAAACTTCATTAAAGAAAAGCTCGGAAGAACTTTAGAAGTCCTAATTCACAACATAAACAGTCTTCCAAGCATCCTAAAAAATCTACAGCTAGGAGAGGATAAAATAGATGAATGGGACCTTCTAAAACTTAAATCCCTATTCACATCCAAAAACTTCTCCAACAGGGTAAAAAGGAAGCCACAGACTGGGAAAAAAATATTTGGTAATGACGTGTCTGACAAGGGAATTATATCTAGAATTTATAAAATACTTGAGCACCACAAGAAGATAAAATAAATAACCCAATTGAAAAATGGGCACGGGATATGAACAGACACTTCACTAAAGAAGACATTCAGATGGTAAACAAACACATGAAGAAATGTTCAAAATCCCTAGATCTAAGAGAGATGCATATCAAAACAACTATGAGATATCATCTCACCCCAGTCAGAATAGCAAAATTTAACAGAACAGCAAACATCAAATGCTGGCGAGGTTGTGGAGAAACTGGAACACTTATTCACTGTTGGTGGGAGTGTAAAATGGTGCAACCCCTATGGAAAGCAGTATGGCGCTTTCTCAAAAAGTTGCAAATAGAAATATCATTTGACCCAGCAATTCCACTACTGGGAATTTACCCTAAAGAAACCATAAGTGCCACCCAAGCAGATATATGTAGACCCGTGTTTATTACGGTTTTGTTCACAGTAGCAAAGAGCTGGAAACAACTCAGGTGCCCATCAACAAATGAATGGATAGAGAAGTTATGGTATATTCATTTACACAATGAAATACATACAATGCAGCATTGAAAAACAAGGAACTCATGCAATATTATTCAAAATGGGTGACCTTGGAGGACATTATGCTGAGTGAAATATCTCAGTCACAAAAGGACAAATATTGCATAGGGCCACTGTTGTAAAATGAGACATCAGGGTTGAGGGAAGACAGCAAAGGAGGGGAGGAATGATGTATATTGCATTGAAACAGATGAGGGAGAGAACTGTTTAAAAGGGATATATGAATGGGTATTCCTGTCATTACAAAAGTACAGAGTGGGCTGCCCGGACGCGGAGTGGGAAGCTGAGAGAGTTGGAGACGCTATCCGCTTCCATCCGTCGCGCACACCCTGCTTGAGTCACCGCCGCTATGGATGATCGGGAGGATCTGGTGTACCAGGCGAAGCTGGCTGAGCAGGCTGAGCGATACGACGAAATGGTGGAATCAATGAAGAAAGTAGCAGGGATGGATGTGGAATTGACAGTTGAAGAAAGAAACCTCCTATCAGTTGCATATAAAAATGTGATAGGAGCAAGAAGAGCCTCCTGGAGAATAATCAGCCGCATTGAACAGAAAGAAGAAAACAAGGGAGGAGAAGACAAACTAAAAATGATTCGGGAATATCGGCAAATGGTTGAGACTGAGCTAAAGTTAATCTGTTGTGACATTCTGGATGTACTGGACAAACACCTTATTCCAGCAGCTAACACTGGCGAGTCCAAGGTTTTCTATTATAAAATGAAAGGCGACTACCACAGGTATTTGGCTGAATTTGCCACAGGGAATGACAGGAAAGAGGCTGCTGAGAATAGCCTAGTAGCTTATAAAGCTGCTAGTGATATTGCAATGACAGAACTTCCACCAACGCATCCAATCCGCTTAGGTCTTGCTCTCAACTTTTCCGTATTCTACTATGAAATTCTTAATTCCCCTGACCGTGCCTGCAGGTTGGCAAAGGCAACTTTCGATGATGCTATTGCAGAACTGGATACTCTGAGTGAAGAAAGCTATAAGGACTCTACACTTATCATGCAGTTGTTACGTGATAATCTGACACTATGGACTTCAGACATGCAGGGTGATGGTGAAGAGCAGAATAAAGAAGCACTGCAGGATGTGGAAGATGAAAATCAGTGAGACATAAAAAGCCAAGAAGAGAAACCATCTCTAACT
>NW_006400068.1:2417023-2418047 GCF_000299155.1 Elephantulus edwardii | reverse complement strand
ACTGGATATCTGACTGGAGCCACAGATACAGAATCTGTATTGTTCTTACTGAAACACAGCATGGAATTAACATTAAACTTAAATAAAACAAACCTAAATTAAAAATGCCAAAAAAAAAAAGTACAGAGTGAAGGCTGAAAAAAATCAAAACCCAAAACATCAATAGTACCATGCTTGAGAAACCTAGCCCTAAGGCAGTGGTTCTCAACTAGAGATAATTTTGCCCTCCCAGAGGACATTTGGCAATGCTTCAGATATTTCTGGTATTAAGAGCTGAGAATGTGCTCCTGGCCCCTAACAGTAAATTAAATCAATTTCTTATTGCAGCAAGCAAACACCACACCTTGAAACATCACACTTGAAAAAAAAAAATCTATCTCTGCTGGGTTCAGTCATTTGGGCATGACCTAACTGGTTTCTCCGCTGAGAGTTTGGGTAGGTTGTATTTTCATGTTGAGGCTGAACTAGAAAGAATCTACTGTATACCCTAAGTTGGTATCACTCATTTCCTTAATGGGCACGCTCCTGTATAATTTACAGCCTCTGAAAACTCACTGGACGGTCAGGTATGAGTACATGGTACATAACAATAACACAAATAAGAAAGCTATGGTGGCATAGTGTGTTGTGTATTGTACTACTAATAAAAAGAACAGTTATAATCCAAATGTTAGTTGCTCCACAGGAAAAAGATGGACAGTCTCCTCCCATTTACATGCAGCCTTGGAAATCTGATGGAGGGCTACAATGAGTGAGAATCAATTGGATAGCAGTGAGTTTATAAATAAGAAAGTAGGAGTTCAGAGATGTTAGGAAACTTGCCCTACTTTAGTCATAAATCCTAAAAAAAAAAGTAATTTAGGTAAAAGTTTGAAGATCAAATTAGTTGTTTTTTTTTTTTAAGGTAGAAACCAAACCCTGCTTTATAAGGCTTCTTGACCATCACTGGTTTTTCTGTTGAGATATGAGGTGCCAGCAAAGCAACAGAGGGTGAAACCCTCACCTCTGTCCATCTCCACTATCC
>NW_006400068.1:2414234-2416038 GCF_000299155.1 Elephantulus edwardii | reverse complement strand
CTGGTGGCAGAGCTGCTGGAACTGCCAGAACTGGAAAGTGTATCCTCTGCAGAGGGCAGAACAAAACCTGCCAGGTTCAGAAGGTCCCGGATCATCTGGCCTTTGATGCTGATGTCCAATGGAGAGTTCGAGTGGAGGCTAGGGGAAATGTTGACTTCCAGGACCCAGGGCTTGAGGTCCTCGTCGAGCATGACATCGAAACCAAAGAGCTCATGGCAGCTGTAGGGCCGCCGCACATACATCTTCAGCAGGCTGGTTACATAGGGCTCTGACGAAATTATAGTTTTGACAACAACATCTTTTATCTTCTCCCAGATGGTATCACTATTGATTCCCTTCTCACTCAGGTAGTTCCATAAAGCCTTCAGTGCCCATTTGTGGCCTTGGCAGGCCATTTCATCTGCATTGGCTTGGTACTCAACATTCTTTTTATTGACACTGTAGTTGGTCAAGTGCATGAACTTGTTGCCAAGGCTCTTCATGGAAGGAGAATACTTGCAACTGGCAAAGCGGACGAGACCATCTGAAAAGAGGTAAATTCGTAGAGGATCATAGGAAGTGACGTAAACATAGATCCTCAGATCAAACTTGCTGCCGCTGATGAGGTAGGGTTTGTGTAGATACCTCTGTACCAGGAGGGGCCTTCTCTTGGGGAGCTGACTCCGTTTGTGAATGACCTGGATGCCAATGCCTCGTGCTGATGCTGGTGGCTTCACAATCCACTTCTGGCGGCTGCTGTTCTCCCAGGCTTTTCTCAGGAGCTTGGCATCTTGGGGCAGGATAAAAGACTGGGGAAAGAAACTGAACTCCTTCTTGCCAAAGCGGGTCTGCATGCGGGACAGGTTCCGCCATAGTCGGTCTTTCCGCCCAATCTGGAAGGAGCCTGGGAAGTGATTCAGCTTCTGATGCTCCCGAATGGATCGGAAACTAGCAGACTTCATGTGGTGACCCCAGCAGCCCAGCCAGTCATAATTTCTCTTGCTGGTTTTGAAGTGGGATCGTCCAATGGTTTGCTTGACAATGTTGGGGGTCACTGTACTCGTCTTCCACCGGAGCAACTTCCTCTGCTCCCAGGGAAGTTTTTCCACACGCTCATCTCGAGTGCCAAAATAGATGGTAGGAGGCACATTGGGGAAGAGGCTGTAGGTTAGGGCTGGTCGGACAACTTTCTCATTACTGGAAAGGGGTTTGGACAGAACCTCTGCACAGCTCCGAGAAATCACTGCTACTGACTCACTAGCAGAGACAGCGCTGAACGAGGAGCACTCCGAGTCTCTATCCTCATCTTCGTTCTCATCATGGCTGCAGCAGTCTTCCAAACCATCTAGGAGATCATCTTCTGCATCTTCAGCTTCAACCTGGTCTGGCTGGAAGTCAGCATCTGAACCAAGATCCCTAGCAGGTAAGTCCAGCTTCCTGCTTTCCTTAGGCTCCCTCATAGGCTGGTCCAGATGGATGGAGGAGAGATGGGTGGCCACATCATCTACGCCAGGAATTTGAGAGGAAGAGGGAACCAGAGTTTTATCTACTTCAAGTGATGGAGGGTCAATTGCAGATCCACAGGCAGGGCTACTACTGAGCCCATTGGCAGATGAGGCAAGGAGGTGAATGCTGATATGTTTGGTACAGAAGACTGTATTGTCCAATGCCAAGGTGTCTTGGGCACCAGAGGGAATGCTATAGTCTGTTCCAGCATCCTCCTGAGGAAACTGCTGGCCTACCATGGGGGGCTTCCACTGCTTGCCCTTGTTGAGGAGGTTCCACTGGAGGCTCGGGTTCACAAAACAAGATTGTTCAAACTGGC
>NW_006400068.1:2402342-2413086 GCF_000299155.1 Elephantulus edwardii | reverse complement strand
GCCAGTGGATGGCCTGAGACGCCCCTAGCAACCACACGGCTCCACGCGCCCGGCGCTCTCGGCCGCGGGTGCCCGCCACGCACTGCGCCCGCCCCTAGAGGACAGAGCGGGGGCCGAGACCCGGCAGC
Organism: Elephantulus edwardii; assembly: GCF_000299155.1. Lineage (NCBI taxonomy): Eukaryota > Metazoa > Chordata > Mammalia > Macroscelidea > Macroscelididae > Elephantulus > Elephantulus edwardii. Next base: position 2,412,958 of record NW_006400068.1, on the reverse strand, counting down.
TGGGGGCGGGCGCACAGTCCGCGCACCCAAATTAGTTTTCTATGCAACAGTATATACATATTTTACATGGCATTGGTTGGAATCCCCTAATTATTCCTATCCCATTCCTGGGTTCCTCATTTCTATTTGTCATTTCTGCCCCCCCCCCCCGCCTCTTCCTATTTCTGAGGAAGCTCTGATGGTCTAGTAGTAAAAGGCTGTGCTGCAATCTCAAAGGTATGAGCTTTGAATCCACCAGCTGATGTTTTTTTTGACAAATGCTGCTTTTTTTAATCTCAAAGTCATGCACAGAGGTCATACACAGCTCTTTAAAGGCCAGTTCTTTGCCATGTGTTTTCTCCAACATGGCTGCTTATTTGAACAAATTAAGGCAAAGTACTAGCAAATCCCTTAGAAAGATGAACTCTTATATGCTATTTAACATAGTCAAAATTTCAAGCTTTAGTAGCTAAGAGGCAAAGAGTGGCACTGCTAACCCAAAGGTTGACTGTTCAACTCCACAAGCTGTTCTGGGGAGAAAGACAGGCAATCTCCTCCTGTGCCATTAATAGCCTTTGAAAACTTACTTGAAGGTCAATTGTGGGTCAGTTTCAACTCGATGGCACACAGCAGCAACAGAATCACAGGAGTGCCATCCTGTCATCTTCTATGGGTGAGAAGAAAGTCAGAGGTCCAGTTCATACCTCAGAGGGAGGGTATTACACAAAGCTGTAAACACGAGTAGAGGCCTAGAGTTGTACCAAACAGTGTAATAGAACAAAATATGATCCCATTCAAAAGGTCAGTAATGCCAAGATTGAGAAGCTTTCCCTAAAACCCAAAAGCTATTATTGCCAACACCAATGCATGTAATCCTATAGGATAAAGTAGAATGCTCCATGGTGTTTCCTAGCTGTCACCTTTGTAGAAATAGACCCTCTTGTTTTTCTTCTATGAAGCAGTTGGTGGGTTTGGACCAATGACTTTGCAGTTAACAGACACATGCTTCACCACTGTGCTATCAGGGGCTCCTTACCTAACCCTCAAAACACTCTCATTGCTATTGAGTCAGAGCCAACTCAAATGAGAGAAGACTGTGCACCTAGCTCGCAAGGAGCTACTGTAGATTTGAAGCAACTGAGAAGTGTGGCCTTTGGGTTAGCAGGACAACTGCGCATGGACTAGGCCCCCAGAGCCTTCTGGGATAGAAGCCTAAAATTTTCTATTTTGACAAGTATCCTCATACCCACATCTAAGTTCGAAAATGGCATATCTTCCTCCTCTGTCTTTCTAATGAATATTTTCTTTATTCTTGGATGATCTCCTTGATATAACCCCATGGCTCATCTAGTCTTCATTCTTTAGTGCTCAAGGCCTCAAACCTGTTCTTGATTATTTTTAAATTCAAGTGGGATAGACTCAAGGTCATATTTTTATTTCTGTGGATTTGTTTTAATTTCTCTTCAAGATGAACTTGCACGTGAGTAGTTGATATCTGCTCCATAGTCAGCACCTGGCTGGTTTTCACAGCTGATATTGAGCTTCTCTAATCATTCTTTCACAGATGTAATCAATCTGAATCCTATGCAGTCCATCAGATGAGTTCCATGTGTGTAGTTGCCATTTGTGTTTTCTATAAAACATATTTGCAATCAATAAGTTATGCATTGTACAAAATTCTATCATCACAATAAAGGAAGATGTTCAAGCTGCTCTGAAGAAATTGGCAAAAATATAAGACCCCAGGGATACCAACTGACATATTTCAACAAATAGATGCAGGCCTGGATGTGTGTACCAAGTTGTGTGAAGAAATCTAGAGGATAGTTACCTGGCCAACTGACTGGAAGAGAGCCATGTTTATTAACAGGTCCCCCCCCCCCCCGACAAGGTGATCCAGCAGAATAGGGAAATTATAAAACAATATCATTAATATCACATGCAAGCAAATTATTGAAGATTATAGAAAAATGACCAGAACAGTACATTGACAGAGAACTGCCAAAAATGCAAGCTGAGTTTAGAAGAGGTTTTGGCACTAGGGATATCACTGTGGAAAGCAAAGAGTATCAGAAGGATGTTCATGTGTGCTTTATAGACTATGCAAAAGCATTTAACTGTGTGCATCACAAAAAATTGTGGCTAACCTTGAGAAGCATAAAAATCCCAGAACACTTGGTTGTGTTCATGTGAAACCTATACCTAGACCAAGAAGCTGTTCTCTGAATAGAGCAAGGGAATACTGCTTGGTTAAAAATCAAGAAAGGAGTGCATCAGGGGTGTATCATTTCTCCATGCCTTTTCAATTAATATGCAGAACAGATCATTCTGGAGGCCAGATGACATAACCATGATTGTTGAAAGTGAGGAGGACTTGAAGTACTTGCTGCAGAAGATTAAACACTGCTGCCTTCAATGTGGATTGCATAGTAACATCAAGAAAACAAAGATCCTCACCACTGGGCCAATAGCAGTATCACGATAGATGGAGAAAAAGTTGAGGTTAACGATTTCATCTTATTCTGAACCACAATCAACACCATTATTGCCCTTAGCAGTCAGAAAATCAAAAGATGAATTGCATTAGGGAAATCATGCTATCAAGGACCTCTCCAGAGTACTGAAGAGCAATGACATCAATCTAGAGACTAAAGTGTGCCTGATCCAGGCAACAATCTTCTCTATTGCTTGATATACATCAGAGACCTGGATAATGACCACGGATGATAGAAGAATTGATGCCATAGAGTTGTGGTGCTGGAGAAGAGTATTGAACATACTATGGACTGCCAAGGGGACTAACAAGTTGTGGTGCTGGAGAAGAGTATTGAACATACTATGGACTGCCAAGGAGACTAACAGGTCTGTCCTGGAGAAAGTGAAGTCAAGCTGCTCCTTGGAAGCAACGATTTTGAAACTATGTCTCACATATTTAAAGTTTATTGCCAGGAGGCACCAGTCCTTAAAGTATGACATTGTGCTTGGAAAGATAAAAGATCAGTGCAGTAAAGGAAGATTTTGGATGAAGCGGATTGCCAGACTTAGTGACTGTGGCAATGGGGTCAGCTGTGTCAGATGGTGAGGTTATGTCAAGATATGGTAAGATTTTTAACTATTGTTCATAGGGTTGCTGTGAGTCGTAGCTGTCTCAATGGCACGTAACAACAACAACAACAACAACAACAACAACAAAGCTCTGGTGGTGGAGTGGTAAGAAGTTGCACTGCAATACAGAAGGCATGTGGTTTGAATCCACCAGCTGCTCCTCAGGAAACAAATGGACAAACTCCACCCATGTGAAATACTCCCTCTGTAAATCTGGTGGTGGGTCAGCTATGGTTTAGTTCTGACTTAATGACACACAACAACAAAGTATATGCTGAGAGCTCTGGTGGCTTCATGAGAAGGAATTGTGCTGCTAATATAAATATATGTGGTTTGAAACCACCAGCTCCTTTGCAGAAGAAAAAGGGACAATCTCCTTCTATGCGATTTAATGGCTCTGAAGACCCACTAGGGGGTTGGTTTTGAGTCTGTTATGACTCGATGGTACACAACAACAAAGTATATACAATGGATTTCTAGTGGCATAGTGGGTAAAGGGTTGTGTTGCCAACTCAAAGACAGGTAGTTCAAACCCACTAGCTGCTTCAAGGGGGGAAAATGGGCAATATCCTTCTAAGTAATTTACTGCCTCTGAAAATTCACTGGAATATCAGCTATGAGTTGGTTCCAATTTGATTATTGAGAGAGAGAGAGGTGGGGGGGTCAGGGGTGGAGGGAAATGGGGAGGGGGAGGAGGGGGGGAGAGAGAGAGAATGAATATTCAAGGTATGCATTCTGGTGCCTTAGCATATAACATGTTGGACTACTAACCAGAAAAGATCAGCAATTTGAATCCACCAGCCATTCTTCAGAAGAAATATGGACAATATCCTTATGTCAGGATTTTTAGCCCTGGAAAACTGGAAGTTTAATTCCACAACTGCTCCATGGGAGATGGGTAATGTCCTCCTGTACGATTTACAACCTCTTAAAACCTGTGGAAGGGTCAGCTATGAGTAGATTCCAACTTGACAGCACAATAATACCAACATACTATGAAACAATAAATTTCAATTCCTTAAAGACATCCACCAGTAGTATATAAATATAGCAGCACTAGAAAACCAAAACACTATACAGGTTATGACAAATTGAGCAAAGTACGTTTCACTGCTTAGCAATGGAGACACATTACAAACTTCTGTCTAACATTAACTCAGAATTGGAAACTCACATAGTAAAACTTCAATGTCATATTAGTGTTAAATATGTTAATTATTTTCTTGAGATAGTCTCTAAATTCAAGGCAGACCTTTGGCTCTGTGGGCTTCTTTTAAATTTCTTCAGCTTCAACTTGAAATGACATTTAAACAATTAATGGTGTCTTCTGCAGTTGACCCTAGTTTTGTTTTGTTTTTTTAATGATGATACTGGGGTTTTTCATCTCTTTCCACTAATTTAGTTTATTTGATTCCTATTTGTTCCATCTGGTGAGTTCCACATGTAGTAGTCACTGTTGATGTTGCTGAAATGGAAGAGGACCTGAAGCACTTGATACAGAAGGTCAAGGTGTGTAGTCTTCAATATGGATTGAAGCTCAACATCAAGTAGACAAAGATTCTCACCACTGGTCCAATTGGCAGAGCCGTGCTAGATGGAGAAGAGATTGAGGTTAACAATTACAGGCCTGCTTAGCTCCACAATCAACACCCTTGGCTCCAGCAGTCAGGAAATCACAAATGAATTGCACTGGGAATATCTGCTGTCAAGAACCTTTCCAGAGTACTGAGAAGCAACAGTGTCAGTCTAGAGGCTAAGATGTGTCTGATCCAGGCCATGATCTTTGCAATTACTTGGTATACATCAGAGAGCTGGACAAGGACTACGGATGACAGAAGTATCGATGCCTTTGAGTTGTGGTACTGGAGAAGTCTCAAACATACAATGGACTGCCAAGAAGACAAATAAGTCTGCCTTGGAGAGGGTGAGACTAGTTTCTCTTTGGAGGTTAGGATTTTGAAGCTCCATCTCACATACTTTGTGCACATGGCCAGGCAGGACCTGGCTCTTGGAGATGGACATCATGCTCGGAAGGGTGGAGGGACAGTGTAGAAGAGGAAGACCCCAGATGAGACGGATTGACACAGTAACTGGTGCAATGGGAGTAGGTGTGGGAACAGTGAGACTGGTTCAGAGGGCAGGCTTCAGAGCTGTTGTACAAAGGGTTGCTGCGAGTCACAGGCACATAACAGACAGCACATCTTCTCCCTCTCCCTTTCCCCATTCAACCCCACAATGCACCCCCTTTTCCAGATTGTTATCATATATATAATGCCTAATCATATATTCCTTTTGGAGAGTTCACACCTGTCCTAATACATTGTTCATTATCCATTCTTATAACAATTTCCACTTAGAGAGGCCTTTTATTTGCCTAAGAAGGCATCTGCAGAGAGCTCTGGTGGTCTAGTGGATAGGGAGTTGCACTACTAACCCAAAAGTGGTACCTCTGTGGTGATTCAAGCCTGCCAGCTGCTTGGAGGAGGATGGGCAATCACCTCCTTTACAGCCTGTATCCTCTGAAAACCCACTTGTGACACTTGAGGGTCAGTTTTGAGTCAGTTCCAACTGATAATAATAAGTGAATAATTGAGAATAAGGCTTTCATAGACTGTTTCACAGTGATCTTTTTTTCTTATATTTCTCATCATTGCCGTTTTTAACTTTCATCAGAAATCTGGGTCTAGTTAAAACCCACTGCTGCTGTCTTGGTGATTCCACTACATAGCAAACTCTGTTAGGTTTCTGAGGTTGTAAATCTTCATGGCAGGAGACTACTTATTTTATGGGTTGCCTGGTCACTTTGAACCCTTGATAATTCAGTTAGCAGCCTGGCACAAGACCCATCATGCTGCTAGCAGTCTTTATATGGCAAGGTAGAACTATGCCAATGTGAGGTGTTTGTGTCCCGCCAAAGGCATTAGACGACTTGCTAATATTGTCAATAAAGTGAAAGGTACATTTCTTGTGGAACCATGCAAATAAGGAGTGTATGTACTTCACCTGATGGTATGCATAGAAATCAGATTGATTACACCTGTGGAAAGAATCGCTGGAGAAGCTCAGTATCAACTGTGAAAACTAGGCCAGGTGCTGATTGTGGAACAGACCACCAGCTACTCATATGCAAGTTCAAACTGAAGTTGGAGGAAATTAAACCCACAGGAACCAAAATTTTACCTCCAGTCTATCTCACTTGGATTTCAAAAACATCTTGGGAACAGGTTTGAGGCTTTGAACACCAATAAGTGAAGACCAAACAAATTGTGGAAGGATATCAAGAATATCATCCATGAAGAATGCAAAACGTCATTACAGAGGCAGAGGAGGAAGAAAAACCCAAGATAGATGTCAGAAGAGACTCTGAATGTTGCACTAGAGCACCAAAAAGCCAAAGCAAAGGGAATAAATCAAGAAATCAAGGAGCTGAATAGATGATTTTAAAGGGCAGCTCCAGAAGACAAAGCAGTGCATTATAATGAAATGTGCAAAGAGCTGGAGCCAGAAAATCAAAAGGGTCAAACTCACTCAGCACTCCTTAAGCTGAAGGAATTGAAGAACTAATTCAAGCTGTGAGTTGCAATACTTAAGGACAGACTATTAAATGATCCAGGAAGCATTATAAGAAGATGGAAGGAGTATATAGAGTCACTGTACCTAAAAAACCTGACTGACACTGAAAAATTTCAGGAAATACCATATGAGCAGGAGCCAATAGTAATGAAGGAGAAAGTGGAAGCTGCATTGAAGGTACTGGTGAAAAAACAAGGCCCCAGGAATCGATGGCATACCAACTGACATGTTTCAATTAACAAATGCAGCTCTGGATGTACTCAGTTTATGCTAGGATATTTGGAAGACAGCTAGTCTGGCAAAGGGATTGAAAGAGGTCCATATTTGTTCTCATTCCCAAGATAATCCAACAGAATATGGACACTACTGAACAATATTACTGTCACATGTAAGCAAAAAACTGCTGAAGATCATTAAAAAATAGCTAGAACAGTATATAGCCGGGGAACTGTGAAGAAGTTAAAATAGAATTTAGAGGAAGCCATGGTACCAGGGATATCATTGCTGATGTCAGATGGATTCTGGCTGAAAGTATAAAGAATACCAGAAGAATGTGCTTTATTGACTATGCAAAGGCATTTGATTGTGCGCATCATAACAAGTTATGGCTCACATTAAGAAGAAAGGGAATCACAGAGCACTTAATTATGCTTGTATGAAATCATATGTAGACCAAGAGTCTGTTGTGCAAACAGAGCAAGGTTTTAAATTAAGAAGGGGGAACATCAGAGTTAAATCCTCTTTTCAGACCCGTTCAATCTGTATACTGAGCAAAGTTTTCAAGAAGTTGGACTCTAAGAAGAAAAATGTGGCATCAAGATTAGAGAAAGACTCATCAATGTGAATTATACAGATGGCACAAACTTGGTTGTTAAAAGTGAGGAGGGATTGAAGAACTTTTTGCAGAAGATCAAAGAATACAGGCTTCAGTACAGATTGCATCTCAACTTCAAGAAACAAAAATTCTTAACACTGGACTGATAGGCAACATCATGATAGATGGAGAAAAGACTGAAACTGTTAACAACTTCATCTTACTTAGATTCACAATCAGCACACTTGGTACCAGTAGTCAGGAATTCAAGAGACATATTGCACTGGAAAAGTCTGCAGTTAGGGACCTTTCCTAATTATTGAGGAGTAATGATGTCAGTTTGAAGACCAAGGTATATCTGATTCAGGCCATGGTCTTTCCAATAACTTGCTATACATCTGAAAGCTGGACAATAAGGATGGCAGCTCTGGTATTGGAGAAGTGTACTGCACATTCCATGGACTGCTAAAAGAACAAATACATATGTAGTGGATAAAGTACACCTAGAGTGCTCTTTAGAAGCAAAGATGATAAAGATTTAACCCACTGTTTCTAGAAGGGGCTATTCCTTGGAGAGAGATATAATGTTTGGAAGTGCAGAGGAGGGTTGGTGCAGGAGAGGAAAACGCCCAACCTGGTGTATTGGCACAGTGACTGCCACAGGTGTCAGGAAATGTGAGGATGGCACAGAATAGAACAGAGTTCAGAGCTGTTGTTTTAAGATCACTAAGGTACTTGGCTCAATGGCACCTAACAACAACAACAACAACAACATATGAAGAGTAAATATTGACAGATTATTTAACTTTTTGTTACCCCAGTTACTTCAGCATACATAACTCCTTTTCTCAGACCCTGGCCTATCACTTGTAACACTCATTCATTTCACAATCAACCACAAAGTACGTTGTTACTTGCAGATTTAAGAATAAAGAGATTTGAATCTTCACCATACTTAGCAGCAAGCTGGATTCATGTTTCTTTGCGTTCAGCCATGTAGAAGTGTTGTATGAATGAATGTCTTAATCACATGTGCCTCTTGTAACACTTCTGTCAAACTGATGTTTCCAAACAGTGATGCTAAGTAATGAATGAAACGGAGTTGATAAAGACCTAGGAAAGGAGGTTACCAGTGGAGGCATTCAAGTGCTAAAAGATTAGATACCTCCCATGACTTAAACAAAGGATGTCTGGTCTTGGTTAATTTCATTTTCTATTAGAAAAAAAAGTCTTAAAAATGCTGAAGGAGGATAGTGAGGGGAGGGATTCCTTACTTCACCCTCTCTTCATCTGGTTCATGGTGGTCTAGATTCAAGGCTTATTCAATTCCACCCAAAGTTCTAACCTGTGTGGTAGAAAAGAGAAAAACAAACAAACAAAACAACTCAACACCAAAACTATTCTGCTTTGTATTTTACAGATTTTAGGGATAAGAACACGGTTCCTTTCCTATCTAACCGTAATACCTTGCCTAGTGCTTTTTCACATATTTGCCTTGGGGAAAATACTGGATGCATCAAACTTCACAAATTATTTTCTCTATGTCAAGTACAAAGAAAATACGAGAAAAGTTTTCTTCTCTCTGCAAAGTACTGACATTTTCTATTAATGGAGTCAGGTAAATTTAAATTTTTTTTCTATAGTCAGTCTTATGATGTCAAATGGTTTAAGGTCTGCTGAGTCAAAAAATTTCCATTGTTTTTACTCTATTTGGAAAGAATCTGTTGTTGTTATTATGTGTGAGTCATAGTGATCCTATGTATAGTAGCTCTGAACCCTGCTCTATCTTGAACCAGTCTCACTGACACCAATATACCTACCTACCCCTATTACCCCAGTTACTGTGTCAAATCCATCTCATCTGAAGTTTTCCTCTCCTGTGCTGTCCCTCCACCCATCCAAGCATGATGTACTTCCCTAGGGCCTGGTTCCTCCTGGCCACATGTCCAAAGTATGTAAGATGGACCTTCAAAATCCTTGCCTCTGAAGGGCAGCTTGGTTTCATCCTCTCCAGGATAAACCCATTTGTTCTCCTGGCAGTCTATGGTATGTTCAATACACTTCTATATCACCACAACTCCAAAGCATTGATTCTTCTTCTATCATCCTTAGTCATTGTCCAGCTCTCTGATGCACAGCAAATAATTAGAAATACCATGGCCTACATCAGGCATACTTTAACCTCTAGACTGACATCATTGCTCTTTAGCACTTTTGAGAGGTCTCTGACAGTTGACTTCTCTAATGCAATTCACCTTTAGATTTCCTTACTGCTGGCTCCAAGAGTGTTGATTGTGGAGCTGAGCAAACGAAAATTGTTAACAACTTCAATCTCTTCTCCATCTATTGTGGTACTCCAATTGGCCCAGTGGTGAGAATCTTTGTCTTTTTGATGTTGAGCGTCAATCCATATTGAAGCCTATAGTCCTTGAGTTCTACATCAAACGTTCTAGGCCCTCCTCAGTTTCAACAAGTGAGGTTGTGTCATCTGCATATCACATGTTGTTGATATGTCTTCCTCCAATCTTGATTTCACATTCACCTTCATAAAGTCCAGCCTCCTGAATAATCTGTTCCACAAATAGTTTGAAAAGGTATGGAGGCAGAGTGCACTTTCCTGATTTTGAACCATGTAGTGTTTCCTTGCTCTGTTCTGGTGACTGCTTCCTGGCCAAATGTACATTCTGCATGAGCACTATTAAGTGTTCTGGGATTCCTGTTCTTTTAAATGTTAGTCACAATTTGTTGTGATCATAGTCAAATGCCTTAGCATAGTCACTTAAATCCACATAGAATCTAGGAATATCTAATTTGCATGCTAAATATAAGTGAAAGGGAAAATAATTTCTATTTATTTTTTTAAAGGTACCAGATTGTCCACTGAAAATTTAGCTTCATTACCAAAAATTAGAAATTTCTGTAAAATCTCTAAGTGTTGCTCCAATTTTGACTGGTTATTTTATTTTATTATACCAAGAGGCAGTAGTCAGAACAGAGCAAGGAAGCACTGCATGGTTAAAAATTGGGAAGGGTGTATGCCAGTAATGTGTCCTGTCTCCATATCTTTTCAACCTGTATGCAGAAGAGATCATCCGGCAGGCTGGGCTTTATGAGGAGAAATGTGGCATCAGGATTGGTGGAAGAT
>NW_006400068.1:2389994-2396247 GCF_000299155.1 Elephantulus edwardii | reverse complement strand
CGAGTTCTGCCCTTTTGATTTTCTGACTCCAGCTCCTTGCACATTTCACGGCAATATTTTATTTTGTCATCCCACGCTGCCTTTTGAAATCTTCTATTCAACTCTTTAGTATCTTGAATTCTTCCCTCTGCTTTGGCTTCTCTGCACTCCAGTGCAATTTTCAGAGTCTCTTCTGACCTCCATTTGTGTCTTTTCTTCCTCCTCTGTCTTTGTAATGAACGTTTGCACTCTTCTTGGATGATACCCTTGATATCCTTCCATAACTCATCTGGTCTTCTCTCACTCGTGTTCAAGGTCTCAAACCTGTTCCTTAGATGGTTCTGAAATTCAGGTGGGATAGACTCAAAGTTATATTTTGGTTCCCATGGACTTGGTTTAATTTTCCTTGGCTTCAGCTTGAACTTGCATATGAGTAGTTGGTGGTCTGTTCCACAGTCAGCTCCTGGCCTAGTTTTCACAGCTGATATTGAGCTTCTCCAGCAGTTCTTTCTGCAGATATAATCAATCTGATTCCCATGCATTCCATCAGGTGAAATCCGTATGTATAACCTGTGTTTATGTCTCTTAAAAATGTGTGTGCAATGAATAAGTCATTGATTGTGCAAAATTCAATTATTCTATCTCCAGCTCCATTTCTATCACAGAGTCCATGTTTTCCAACTACTGAATCTTCTTCTCTCTTCCCAACTTTTGCATTCCAGTCACCCATTATTATCAATGCATCTTGATTGCATGTTCAATCAATCTCCAACTGTAAAAGGAGGTAGAAATCTTCTATTTCTTCTTCTTTGGCTCTGGTTGTTGGTGCATATATCTGAATGATAGTGGTATTCACTGGACTTCCTTGTATGCATGTCCAGGCTGGGTTTAGAAGGAGTCATGGAACTAGAGATATTGTAGCTAATGTTAGATGGATCTTGGCTGAAAGCAAGGAGTACCAGAAAAATGTCTATCCATGCTTCATTGATTATGCAAAGGCATTTGACTGTGTGGATCATAACAAACTGTGGCTGACTCTGAGAAGAATGGGAATCCCGGAACACTTGATTGTGCTAATGTGAAACCTATACTTGGACCAAGCGGCAGTCTTCAGAACAGAACAATGAAACACTGCATGGTTCAAAATTGGGATGGGCGTACGACAGGGATGCGTCCTATCTCCATACCTTTTCAACCTGTATACAGAACAGATTATCTGGGAGGATGGGCTCTATGAGGAGAAATGTGGGGCCAAGATTGGTGGAAGATCTATCAATAATCTGCGTTATGCAGATGACACAACCCTGCTTGCTGAAACAGAGGAGGACCTGAAGTGCTTGCTGCAGAGGGTCAAGGACTGCAGCCTTCAATATGGATTGAAGCTCAATGTCAAGAAGACAAAGATTCTCACCACTGGATCAATTGGCAGCATCAGGATGGATGGTGAAGAGATTGAGATTGTTCACAGCTTTAGTCTACTTGGCTCCACAATCAACACTCTTGGCACCAGCAGCCAGGAAATTGAAAGATGTATTGTGATGGGAAAGTCTGCTGTTAGGGACCTCTCTAAAGTACTGAAAAGCAATGATGTGTCTCCGGAGACTAAGGTTCGTCTGGTAAAGGCCATGGTCTTTGCAATCACTTGTTATGCATCAGAGAGTTGGACAATGACTAGGGAGGATTGAAGGAGTATTGATGCCTTTGAGCTTTGGTGTTGGAGTAGAGTATTGAGGGTACCATGGCCTGCTAAGAAAACAAACAGATTCATCTTGGAGAGGGTTAAACTGGGCTGCTCCTTGGAGGCAAGGATTCTGAGGCTTTGTCTGACATACTTTGGTCATGTTGCAAGAAGTGACTGGTCCTTAGAGAAGGACATCATGTTTGGTAGGGTGGAGGTCCGGCGCAGGAGAGGTAGGCTCTCTAGGAGGTGGATTGATTCGGGACTGGGGTAATCAGGATTGGTGTGCCGGAGACAGTGAAATTGGCATAGGACAGAGCAGAGTTTAGGGCTGTTGTTCATAGGGTCGATATGAGTCGCAAACGACTCAACGGCACATAACAACAACAACAACAATAATCTTCAAAACACCCACACACACACATACACACACACACACGTACACACGTACACACACACACACAGAACTCTTTCCTTCTTCCCCATAGCCTCATAGATCATCTGTCATAGCCCAAAACCTGCTGGTCTTTAGGATTAATTTTTGGAGATAGAGTAAAAATCAGAGCAAATTTAATCTAACTCAGCTGAAATAGTGCTTGTCCTGAGGAATTCTTACAGTCTTATTCTCCTTTAGACAATTATTGTAGCCATTATACCAATCACTGTCACACTATTGAGGAACTTCCTAGTTATCCTGTTTACTATAACATTAAGTCAGCAATGGTACCAGAAGTCAGGACGTCAGGAGACATATATTGCACTGGGGATGTCTGTAGTCAGGGGCCCCTTCAAATTATTATAGAGCAATGATGACAGTTTGAGGACTAAGGTGCACCTGATTCAAGCCATGGTAATTTTTAATTTTTTTCAATTTATTTGAGATTTTATGAGGTATTATCTCACCCCACTAATAATAGCACAATTTAACAGAGCAACAAACAACAAATGTTGGTGAGGTTGTGGAGAAACTAGAAGCCTTAATTCACTGTTGTTGGGAGTGTAAAATGGTGCAATCACTCTGGAAGTTGGTATGGTAGTTTCTCAAAAAGTTGGAAATAGAAATACCATTTGACCCAGCAATTGCATTACTGGGAATATACCCAAAAGAAACCAGAACTGCCACCCAAGCAGATATATCACATTCAAGTTTATTGCTACTTTGTTCACAATAGCAAAGAGTTGGAAAAAACCCAAGTGCCCATCAACAAATGATTGGAGAGAGAAGCTGTGGTATAGCCACACAATGGAATATTATGCAGCACTGAAAAACAAAGAACTTATGAAATCCTATACAGAATGGGCGACCCTGGAGGACATTATGCCATGGTCTTTTCAATCACTTGCTGTGCTGCTGAGAGCTGGATAATGAATAAGAATGGCAGAAGAAGAATTGATGCCTTTGAGCTGTGGTGTTAGAGAAGGGCACTGAACATCCCATGGACTGCCAAAATAATAGATATTTCTTGAAGAAAGTGCAGCCAGAATGCTCCTTAGAGGCAAAGATGATAAAGCTTCATCTCATATACTTTTGGCATGTTGCTAAGAGATGGACATATTCTTTGGAGAAGTACATCATGTTTGGAATGATGGAGAGTCAGCAAAAGAGAGGCAGATCCTCAATAAGATGGATTGACATAGTGACTGCTGCGATGGGCTTGAGTGTGTCAGAAAGCATGAGGATGGCACAGCATTGACAGGATTCAGATCTGCTGTTCATGGAGTCACTAAAGGTGATACTTGACTCGACGGTATCTAACAACAACAACACATTGAGAAGAATGGGAATCCAAGAAAATTTAATTGTGTTCATGTGAAACCTATACCTAGACCAAGAATCTGTTGTCTGAATGGAAAAAAGGAAGAAAACTGTGCATCAAGACTAGATACTGAACAGATTCTAGTCAATCTGTATGTGGAACAAATCATTAAAGAAGCTGGACTTTATGAAGAAGAATATATATATAGCATTAGGATTGGAGGTAGACTCATCAGCATTATGCAGATGACAGAACCATGCTTGCTGAAAATGAGGAAGACTTAAAATGCTTGCTGCAGAAGATCAAAGGCTACATACAGCTGTGGTGTTTAGGGTTTATTGTTCAAAATGGCTTCGCTAGCCATTGACTTTGACTTTGCTATGTGGATGGGCAGGAATATTCAAGTAGGTGTGTTAACCTGTTTTCAAGGGGGTTAACTCATCATTAAATTAAGCAGCTTTGGTGGCAGATTTTGAGAATCTCGCCACCAGCAAAGAAGCAGGAATGGAGTGGATCCTTTGGGACCCGAGATTCTTGTGGCAGCCAGGCCTATAGGAGAGCAATAGCAGCCAGCACCAGAGAAACAGAGACAGGACTTGAGACCCAGCTGACTGTGGGACCTGCTATGCTAGAGCTAAGAGCCTTTGGCCCAAATTTGTTGGAAGACTTGAAGAGTCTGTGAGGGTAGGAAGAGCCACCATTGGCTGGACTAAGAGCCTTGTAACATTGGCCTAACGCTGTGAGACTGCCTGCTGAGGTGCTTGTGAGAACATTTCAGACTGTCCTGACTGAGTGAGTGTATTTGCTACCAATCTAAATGTTAGCCTTTTGACTTCTCTAATATAGTTCTGTGTAGTCTGTGAGCAATCTCAGTGGATTCTGGACCCAGTAGAGCAGTAAGATTGGTGTTGGGGTGAGTAGAGAGAGGTGGGCAATTCCTTGGAATGGAGTATCATGCTTGGAAAGGTGGAGGGTCCACAAAAGAGAGAAAGATCCCCCCAATGAGGTGTAGTGACACAGTGACTGCAGCAATGGGCTCAAGTACATCAAAGATGATGAGGATGGTACAGGATGGGACATGATATGTCTATCTGTTGTTCATAGGATTGGTATGAGTCATTATACTTGACTCAATGGTACCTAATAACAATAATATCAACAGCTTTATGATATAAGTGGATGGCTCTGTGAATTCAGGACATCAAATATTTAGGAAATAGGAACCTAAATACTTACATAATTGAAAAGTTCTGCAGTTAGTGTAGTAGAAATGTATTGATTTGGGTTGGTTAGCATTCACTAATTTTTCTTTTTTAACTAGGACCTTTTGACTAGTTAATATACACAGATGGGTATTGTGACCAAAATTGGTCTTATTAGATGGATCCTTGGACATTGGCTGGTCAAGAATCTGGAAAATGTATGCCTGGTACTACTGGGAATATCATATGATGAGAGTGTGAATGCAATAAAGTGGAAAGTGTAATTGAAGATAAAATGAGGCCAAAGTGCACTGACATTGCTCCTGGATGTAGCCATTACCTGAAGACATGCCTAGACGTTTCCCTTATTTGGGTCAATTAATCCCTCCCATCCTTTTCATCTCTGGCAACTCAAATATTATAGCTCATGCTGTTTCCCAATTTACTGTCTATGCACTATTGTCAGATCTTCTATGTTACTAGCATATTTTTATCAAGATAGATTCCCCCCTCCCCAGGAAATGCTGATTATTGTTTTGACAAATACAGCTATGTTATTCTATTGAGTGTGTGGTTATGTATGTGAGTCTGAATTATATTGTTGTGCATGTGGCTGAAGAAGTTACTCTTTTCTTACTAATTTTTCCATAAATGAGAAGGCTTAAATTTTTTAAGTCATCAATTCTATTTGTCTTTGGAGAAAGTATATTTTTAGATTATTAATCTTTTATGCCAAAATATGAGTTTTATAACAAAGGTACTAAAAATGTGTCTTTCAAGGGACTTTAAGTCTTTTAATAGTCAGAAGATTTTATTCTCTCTAGTGTTGTAAAAACAGCAAGGGCCACGTGGGGAACGTCATATGGGACTTTTACCAACCTCATAGGGGGAAATTATACCTGCCCACAGCAGGACACAAAAACAATTCTCATGAGGCTAGACAGTCCCCCACCATACCATGCCTCCTTCTACTCATCTTAACACCAATCTTACTGCTTAGCTGGGTCCAAAATCTGATGTGACAGTTCACAAACCACATAGATCCATGTTGGAGAAGTTAAAAGTTTAGAAATCAAATTACTAACAAACTACGGTCAAGATAGCTCCCTAGAGGTACATGCAGGCACCTCCCTCAGCCTTGTGGCTTGAATAGTCCAACAAAGTTCTCAGTCTTGCCAACACTGGCTTCCCCCACCCCAAAGGTGTATCTCACATGCAATTCTCCAGTTCAGTCATCGCTGTTACTGCCATCCCAATGGGTAAGGGATGTCTCTTTTCTCTGTCTAGGCAAAGAATTTCATCTGGTGTGGGAAGAATTCCTTATCTTTGCAGCTAGAGCTGTTCAATTTATTGGTCTTTGTGGATAGGCATACATGGTCCACTCTCACAGTTCTGCCCCTCCACGATAATCAGTCATCTATAACTGAAAAATCACGTGGAGAGACAAACTCCACAAGTGTCTAAGACATCATTCCCTAATATAGACTTTATACAGTAATCTGTAACTTAGTCAACGCTGTTTACAGTTTTTTAAAAAACAAACCAAAAAACCTTCAATTTTATTTTAATTGTCATGACAGATAATTTATGTCTTCTTGTTGTTGTTATGTGCCATCGAGTCGCTTGCGACTCATAGC
>NW_006400068.1:2385959-2389894 GCF_000299155.1 Elephantulus edwardii | reverse complement strand
TTTGAGCTTTGGTGTTGGAGAAGAGTATTGAGGGTACCATGGACTGCTAGGAAAACAAACAGATTCATCTTGGAGAGGGTTAAACCAGGCTGCTCCTTGGAGGCAAGGATTCTGAGGCTTCGTCTGACATATTTTGGTCATACTGTAAGTAAGACCGTCCTTGGAGAAGGACATCATGCTTGGGAGGGTGGAGGGCAGGCACAGGAGGGGAAGGCCCTGTAAGAGGTGGATTGATTCGTGACTGGGGTAATCGGGATGGGTGTGTCTGAGACAGTGAGATTGGCACAGGACAGAGCAGGATTTAGGGCTTTGTACATAGGGTCGCTATGACTTGCATGCAACTCGACGGCACATAACAACAACAACAACCTGGGTGGAATAGAACTAGTTAACACTGTTGATTGCCAGCCAAAAAGTTTAGCCGTTCAAGTTCAAAGGTAACTTGAAAAAATGTCTAGACAGTAAACTTCGGAAAAGTAAGTCCTTGAGAATCCTGTGTAGCACAGATCTGTGTACACACAAGGTTACCCAACTCAGAATCAACCTGGTGTCAATTTTTTAACATATATACAAATGACATATAGATATTCTTATGTTTCTTTTAACTGATATAGTAGACTTAGGAAAAGTGTCATTATAAGCAGTTTCTTGGACTCTACATTAAAATTTTTTAATAGTAAAATTGACCTTGTTTTTCTACATCTCTTGGAACATCAGGGGACACCAACGACACAGTACAAAGTGGGGAGCAAGGTCTTTTCCTACAAAAGTCTGCTCTGTGGAGTTAAATCTAGCCCTGGGAAATTTCTGTCTCAATTCTTATCTCTCATGCTTCTCTTCAGGTACATTGAATTTCTACTATCCCTTAAAATACCATACTATTTGGGTTTTCTGTATGCTCTGACGAAAACATCCTTCCTCTGGCTAATTTTTACTCATCCTCCAGCCCTCAGTGTAAACGTCATTTCCTCCACACAGTTTTTCCTAATTTGTCTGAGCTGACTGTCTTTTTTATGAACTTCTATAGTACCCTGGGGTATCTCTCTTCCTAACATTATTAATACAATATTGAAATGATGTGTTTTCTTATCTGTGCCCTCTTCTCCCTTCTATATACAACACTGAGGACAGATCCCATCCTAATTCATTTCCCGATTGCATTGCCTGTGCCGGGAGCGTAGAGAATCCTTGATGCTCCATACACAATGAAGTATGTATTGTAGTGCACATTTTATAATTGCCTTGTACTTTGAAGACATGTAAATACAGGGAAAGTGAGTTTTTATAATTTTTCAGTTGCTTTGGATATTTTTGGTTTTGAGTTTTCAAATTCTAAATTAGTGTAGGTTACAAACTAGTCAATTATCTGTCATTTCTCAGAAAAATGTACCTAAAGGGTGATGCTTTGCATGGTGGTCCTTTTGTCAGTAGTAGCCACTATAGATACAGCCAACCAAGCTCATGAATCCTTAATAGACAGAATAATCATATTTTATGGAAATTGTAGCAACATATGCGTACTTCACATGCTGTCTCACTCCTCACCACAGCCATTAAACTAAAACACAATCCACTGCTGTCCACCTGAGTCTGACTCAATCCCCTATGGAGTTTCTGAAGCTGTAAATCTTTACTCGAAGAAACTATCTTCTTTCCATGTGGTAGGCCAGTGGACTCGAACTGCCCATATTTCCGTTAGCAGATCGATATGTTATATGCTACACCACCGGGGCTCCCTCACAAGAGCCACAAAAGATATTTATTAACATTCTTACTTTATGGATGTTGTTGTGTAGCATTACATCATAACTGACCCATAGCTGACCCTCTGGTGGCTTTTCAGAGGAGGTTTAATCGCAGGGGAGGAGATTGCCCATCCTTCTCCTGGGGAGCAGCTGGTGGATTGGAACCAGGTGCCTTCAGGATAGCAGTCTTTTTGTTGTTGCTGTGAACTATTGTTTGTGTGTGGTTTTTATATTTTTTTAATTGAGCTTTTAATGAAAGTTTATAGAGACCTTAGATTTCCTTTCATTCATTGTTGCACATTTTCCTCCCTGTCCCCTCCTCCCCTCCAGTTCACTTTTCTCTTTGCAGAAAAAAATTCTTTCATTGTATACAGGTCCTGTCATCCCCTCACTCCCCTCCCTGGTCGCACCCTCCCTGTCCACTTTACTGTGAAGTTCTTATTCTGGATTTATCCCATGCCAGTAATACCTAATCATATATTCCTTTTATACAGAGCTCCCTATCATATGCATAAGGAAACAGAAAACCAGAGACAATAGGACACTTGCTTAGAGTTGTGCTACTTGAAGTCTAGCCAGAGTTTCCAATCAGCAAGTTGGATTTTAATCCACTTTCCTACCCCTGTTCTGTCACTACATTCTGCCTTTTGATGTATTTCACTGGATCAATTTACTGATAACCTTCCACCGAAGACAAAGGAAGCAGCATGGCACCACTCATTTTAGAATGGTAGGAAGGATAGTGAAATGCTGTCTAACCAATATTGTCTTTGGAGCTTGTGGAATTAGCTATTAAAAACACTTAGAAGTAGAGGAGCTCGGGTGACCTTGTGGTTAAAGAATTGTGCTCAAAAGAACACTTAGGAGCATAGCATAAGTAGTAAATAAAGCTCTAAGCACATCAACTTAGCATGTAGAAATAAGGAGCTGAATAATTCTGTATAAACAACACCAACCAAACTCTGTGAGGTCCAACCTTAAAAGGAACAAGAAGGGGCAGAAAGAACTTTCATCCCTTCTCCCTTTTCTCCTAAAAAAACACAGTGCTGAAGACCAGACAGAGCTCTTAGCCT
Organism: Elephantulus edwardii; assembly: GCF_000299155.1. Lineage (NCBI taxonomy): Eukaryota > Metazoa > Chordata > Mammalia > Macroscelidea > Macroscelididae > Elephantulus > Elephantulus edwardii. The sequence continues at coordinate 2,387,076 of NW_006400068.1, read as the reverse complement.
CTTTTGCATGGAGTTTTGATAAACTGAGGTAATGGGTGAGGACTCCATAGACTTCAAAGGAAGCAGGAACAAAGAGTGCCCGCCTTAGGCCTTTATTTTTTCTCCCTATGGACTGGAATAGAGACATGATGGGTGGAATTCAAGTCACCATCTTGGTAAGTCCATGATGACTAAAGTAACATCAGAGGAAGGGCCTCCCTCCCAGTGACTTTCAGCTGCTGTCACTCTCTGAACTGCAAACTTTAGACTTCCTCTACATGAAAAGTAAATATTCATCTTGTTTATGCCAAAAATAAAAATAGCAAGAACTAATTTTGTGATTTCCACCATTCTATAAAACTGTCCCTTCTCTGTGTTATTTGTGTGCATGCAGTTTATTTAATTTGTTTCCTGAAGCCCACACTACACATTAGCAAGCAGCAAATATAATTTCTGTATTCTACAGTGTTTGGTTACTTATCCTAACTAATAAACTCGTGATAAGTCATTTATACATGACTGATTAAAGATGTGGAGGCCAGAGGTACAGTCTCCAAACAATCTCAAGGTTAAATGATAACATTCAGAAAGTTAAATTCTATCTCCGTATCTCTTAACTGTTGATCTTTTGCCGTATCAGTTTTATTCTCCCAGTTGTCATATTAGTCTAGTTGGTGTGGAAAGCACTAAACATGTAAACTCAACTCAGTAAACACTGAGTATTATGTGTGAAGTACTGAGATGACTACAATGAAGTTCACAGATTGTAAAGTCTTTGATTCTTTAAAAAAATTACCACTGTATTGACTGGGCTAAGTTCTGAGGAGTGTAAGCCAGAACAACTTTGTTCTTCACTAATCTTCAACATAGGTACATAGGGTTTTCAGAGGCCTGCCATTTCAGAAGTGGATGGCCAATCTTTCTTCTTAGTCTGTCTTAATCTGAATGTTTAGATTTAGAGGAGTATCTGACAGACAGCAATTTGTGGAGTAGTGAAAGATAAATCCCTCATTTAGGAGTTGACCATTAGTTACAGTGTAGTCCCTGCCCTTAGCCCAGTGCCTTGACCCACTTATTTCCCAGCTCCTCCCTCCAGCAGGATACCACTTCACTTCTACCAAATGCCTTCAGAATTAAT
>NW_006400068.1:2378275-2380495 GCF_000299155.1 Elephantulus edwardii | reverse complement strand
ACCTCACAGGCATCAATCCTTTTAGTGTCATCCTTAGTTATTGTCCAGCTCTCTGATATATAGAAAGTAATTGCAAAGACCATGACCTGGATCAGGAACACCTTAGTCTCTATGCTGACATCCATGCTCTTCAGCACCCTGGAGAGGAAGGAACTCTTCACTTCCGTCTTACATTGAAGAGACTGAAGAACAAATTCAAGCCTTGAGTTGCAGTACTGAAGGATACTATGGGGAGAATACTGAATGACTCAGGAAGCACCAAAAGAAGATGAGAGGGGAGCTCTGGTGGCCTAGTGGCAAGAAGCTGCACTGCAATCCCAGAGGTACACGGTTCGAATCCACCAGATGCTCTGCCGGAGAAGGAGGAGCAATATCGTCCTGTACCGGTCAGATCTGATTTGACGGTACACGCACACAAAATAATGAAAATGAAAATTAAAAAAAAAGAAAATAAAAAAAAAAAAGATGAGAAGAGTACGCAGAGTCACTGCACCCAAAAGAAGAGAGAACTTCTACATTACTAAATGAAAAAACCCCAACCCTTTGTGAGACACTAGTTTCAGAGTTTGTTTGCGATTGCATCTTATCTGTTCTGAGAGGTATTTTATTATTGTTGTTAGGTGCCATTGAGTCAACTACAACTTCAAGTGACCCTATTAACAACAGATCTGAACCTTGCCCTATTCTGAGCCATCCTTATGATGCCCTGCTTATTGATACAGTCTCTATGTCAACTCATCTTGTTGAAAGCTTTCTCCTCTTTCTCTGACACCTCATCTTTCCTAACATGATGTCTTTTTTTCTTTCTTTTTTAAAGAAAATGTTTTTATTTTAATTGTCATTTTAAGAAATGTTTACAGAGAAGTTGTATTTCATTCATTATTGCACATTTTACCCCCTCCTCCTCCCTTCCCCCTCTTTTCTTATTAGTTTATTTACAAATTCTAATACAAATTTGAACAAATTCTTTCAATTTCCCTGACATCCCCCCCATTAAATTGTACAACCCAATGATTAATCCCCTCTTCCCCCTGTACATTCACATTCCTCTTTTTCCAGCTTCTCCCACTCCTCCTGAATCCTTATACTCATTCTGTGATAATGTTCTTATACAATATTTATCCTTGTGGGACTGAGTTAGTTCACTCACTATAATGCTCTCCAGCCCCTCCCAAGTTAGTTAATACTAACATGATGCTTTTTCCAATGAATAATTTCTCCTAACAACATGCCCAAAGTATTTGAGATGAATCTTTGCATCTAATGGCAATAATAAATAAATATAATGGAAGAATTTTATACTAAAAAGATCTCCACACTGAAAGCTAAAAGTAAAGAAAAACAAGGCAGCCACCAACCACACATACACACTGGAATAAAATATGTCATACCTTAAGTGAATGCAGCAATGGATTCAAGTGTCAGAGATTATGAGGATGGCACGGAACAGAAGAGGGTTCAGACTTGGCTAATAGTTCAGTATGCTGTGAATTGAACTCTACTTAGCAGCATCTAACAACAAAACAAAAGCATATACAAATAAACAGGTTAAGAATCTAAGAATTGTATCAACAGGGATCATACAAAACAATGAAGAATAAGGTTAATTAAATTTTAACAATATTATTATCTTAAAAATAGACTTGAAATAAAAATTATTTGTAAGGAACAAAGGACATCTTATAAAAGATCCATTCAAACCAACAGGCAGGTTGTTGTTTTTAGCTGCCATAGTGACACTGAATAAGAGATCTGAATCCTGTCTTATCCTGTCCTGTACCATCCTAATCTTCTCTGACATCCTTGAGAGCATTGCTGCAGTAGCCATGACAATCAATCTCATTGGGGATGTGTGTGTGTCATATTCTCTTTTGATCATGCTGTATCTTTCTAAACATGTCCCTTTCCAAATAGTGGCCTCTCAGAGCCGTTATAAAAACCTATATATCTAACACCAGGGCCCAAAAATTTATAAAGCAAACTCTATTAGATGAAAAGAATTAATCTGTAGTTGAAAACTTAATGCAATCACTTTTGATAGTGGATTGAACAACTAGGAAAAAAAACTAATAATGAAACAGAAACCTTGGATAACAATTATCTAGTTGGGTCTAAAAAATGCATATAGACTGGAGCTAATAGCAGCTCAGTGTACACACTGATCAATAGTACAAAACATTTTCTGTTGGCTGTAAAGAAATGACACTACTCTTCATCAAT
>NW_006400068.1:2366735-2378175 GCF_000299155.1 Elephantulus edwardii | reverse complement strand
GTCCCTAACAGCAGACTTTCCAATCGCTTTACGTCTCTTAATTTCCTGGCTGCTGGTGCCAAGAGTGTTGATTGTGAAGCCAAGCAGACTAAAGCTGTGAACAATCTCAATGTCTGTTTACAGTTTTGAGACTCCTTATCTATGTTGTTATTGAAAGAAAAAGTTTTCTGTAAGATATCAGAAATTATCCCTAATACTATGATTTTAAAGTTCTAAGTTTAAATTAATGTTCTAATTCTTAAAAGAAAACCTCATGGATATAAATACTAAGATGTTAGTGAATTTTGGAATACAATTAATAGCTAAAGGGAAGAACCTTGAGCTTGAAACATCAGTTTGAGGTTCCTCCTTTTAATAAGTTTGTGGAAAAACTAGAAAGATTCTTAAGGAAAATATAAAAATATTAAGGAGTAGAATGTAGTATCTTGAATGAAAAGTCCTACTGATTGCTCTACTAAAAAAAAAAGAGAGGGGAGCCCCCCTCCTTGGAAGGAACCCCTTGAAACTTTCAGTTGCGATCATTCTGATTCCCTGTGTCTGCGTAGGGCTGTGCTGCACAGTGTTTTTAATGACTGGTTTTAGGGGAACTCTGACAATGTAGTCTGTAGGGAGTTGCACTGTGACCCTAAAGGCCATGCCTCTGGCAGTTTGAATTCACCATCAGCTCTGTGGGAGAAAGATGGGTCATTTCCTCCTGTGATATTTACAGACCTGGAAATCCTCTGGAGGGTCAGTTATGAGTTGGTTCTAACTTAATGGCACATAACAACATTGTCCTCTCAAGAGTAATTGAGATCTCAGGGTGATCTAATGTAATCCTAGGATTATGAACAGACTTCAACTTAGTTGTCAGTTCCAGCTAGTCGCTTGGAGTATTAGGCTGAGAAGAGTTGAAACTGATGAGTGATGATGCCTGTCTTTTGTGGAGCTTCTTATTATGTTTGCCAGTCCCTTTCTAAGCCATACTTGGAGGTGTTTGTCAGTCATAAAATGTACTGGTAGGTCGATTGAGATCAGAGCAACAATTTGAAGTAATACAAGTTTCATTCACAAAAGAGTCAGAAGACTCTTTCAAATCACCCAATGTAAAAGGAGCAGATGTAATGTTAGGGTGGCCGAGTCTGACTTATACCCACTTCATAAATGGGAACTGTCGTTTTTGTTATGTGCCATTGAATTGCCTGTAACTCATAGTGACTCTATGTACCTTCTCTATCTTAAGACAATCTTATTGTCTCTGACACACCTACTCTTAGTACCCCAGTTGCTGTGTTGTTATTGTTAGGTGCTGTCGAGTTGAGTACAATCCATAACAACTCTATGAACAAAAGATGTGAACCCTGTTCTATCCTGTACTGTCCTCATATTTCCTGACACACAAGAGCCCACTGTAGCTGTCACTGTGTCAATCCACTTGGTTGAGAGTCTTCTTCTCCTTCACTGACCCTTCACCCTTTCCAGCATCATGTCCTTCTCCAAGGAATAGCACCTCCTAGCAACGTGTCCAAAGTATGTGAGATGATGCCTCATCATTCTTGCCTCCAAAGAGCACTCTCGCTGCACCTTCTTCAAGACATATCTCTTCATTCTCCTGGCTGTCCGTGCTCTTCTCCAACACCACAGCTCAAAGGTGTCAATTTTTTTCCCTGTCATCCTTATTCATTATACAGCTCTCTAATGCCACTGTAGATGGCCCATCTACTTCCTGTAGTACCACACAAATAACTAGATGGTCAGACATGCCACCCCACATGCTCCTTTGTCTTTTTATACTATTAATTTGGTTCAATGTTAGTTGCGAATTGTCTCACAGACTTTACTCACAGTTGTGGGGTTTATTGCGGAGACAGGCTAGTGAGTGCAGGAGGCAAAGAATATCTCCAATACAAGTCCAGGTTTAGTCCGGCCATCCTATGTCAGATTTAAGGAAGACACAATTCCTCTATTAGGGAAAGCACAGGTTCAGTTCAGCAGTACAAATGCAAGACGCCTCTGGTTTCCTCAATTGACAAGTAGACTTGACTTCACTTCAGAGCAGTTACAAGTCGGTTTTTCCTTCAATCACCAGCAAGAAAATCTTTCACCGTGGCTCCATTTCCAATGTTCCTCCAGTTTATCTTAAAGCAGTGACACAGTCTCCTCACCCTCTCTTCACCACCATTGTTGTCATCTCTCACAGTGTGGAAAGCACTCTCTGATATTGGTCTCACAGCTGTTGATGATTTGATTTCTAAGACCATGTGTCCACAGTTAAGGTAGCTGGACCCAACCGGGGCTGACACAATGGCCAGAAAAGCCGATTTTCAAGGCTTATGACATCCCACCCAGGTTTAATATAGTTTGACAGATCTGGGAGAAAATGATGTTAAAGGAAGTGTGATTGTTCCGGAAATGTGGTGTAACGCTGCACCCCACAGACCTTAACAATGAAAGGAATCAAATAACCTCTTTCAGCACATGAAATTTCTCTTTTTTTTTTTAAAAAAAAAAGACAAAAAACCAGCAATAAAACCCTAAAACAAACTAACAACCCACAAGGTCAATGACTTTATTATATTGTATTCTATCCTCCCTCCCCCAGACCTAGAAATAAATTTAGCAGTCTATTTAAGCAATCTGGTGTACAAGTTGCCATACAGCGATAACTTGTGCTTGCTGTGAGGCTGAACACTCTTGACACTGATGTGTCAAATGTGTTAATGGTTGGTTACCCAGTGCAAACAGAGTAGGGTGGACTTCCCTGATTAAAACAAGCTTGGAAGAAGGAGTGGCATCCACTTCCATAATAGCTTGCCTCCCGAAATCCTATGAACCTGGAGAGAGGATGAAAGACACCCAGGCGTTGAGGACTCTCCTTCGTAGGGCCTCTGTGAGTCGCCTGTGACTCGAAGGCACTTAACAAAAACAATATTAGCAAAAATATTGTCTTAACCAATAAACAAGAGAATAAGGCATGCCTGATTCAAGCTGTGGTCTTTGCAATTACTGGCTATGCATCAGAGAGATGGACAATGACTAAAGATGGCAGAAGATTTGATGCCTTTGGGTTGTGGTGCTGGAGAATATTATTAAACATCCCATGGATCACCAAGAGAATAAATAGGTCTGTCCTAGAGAAGGTGAAGCCAAGCTGCTCCTTGGAGGCAAGGATTTTGAAGCTCCTTCTCACATATTTTGGGCATGTTTCCAGCAGGCACAAATCTTTGAAGAAGGACATCATACTTGGCACAGTGAAGTGACGGCACAGAAAAGGAAGATCCTGGATGCAATAGACTGTCACAGAAACTGCAGTGGTGGAGGATCTATTTTCTCTGGTTGACACAAATGGTGATTATTGACTGCTAACTGCACACTTGATAATTTGAATCTACAAGTTATATTGTGGAATAGTCTTATTAAATTCACAGACCTGTAGTGTCTAATGTCCTAGTGATCTATTTTTGGGGTTTAGAGCCCATTGAGTGGTTTCTGACTTATAGTGACCCTTTCCCTCTCACTCTCCCAGAAGTCCAGTGTCATTGAATCTGACTCATAGCGGTACAACCCTCTAATGGATTTCTGAGGTCGTTAATCTTAATATATCTTTTTTCCTTGGAGCAGATAGTGTATTTAAATCATTAACACTATGCACTATGGCACCAGCACTCCTTCCCTCTACTCTCAGAACATTATTATTATTACTTAAACATTTTATTATTATCTGAGTGAAAGCATTCATATATATTTTGTTTCAAAATATGGATTATAACCCCTGCTTTTTATCATTGTATTTATCACTATCTCTTTGTGGCTCTTGTTTTCATTCATCCTTTCATTTTCTGCCTTCTGAGCTTTATCCTTCTACAGATGCTGTCTTTGTGCTCCTGCTTGGTTGAATGTTCTAACTATTGGCTACCTCACCAGTGTTATTGTTCACTTCGTAGATCTATCTATTGCTTGACTGAAGATTGTGTCACAGAGGGGAATATAGTTCCAGGATCAAAGAGGTCTCATGTCCATAGTCAAAGGCATCCACAATTCTCCATCAAGGGCATTATTTGTATTTTAAAATTTATTTGTTTACTGCTATTCTTGAGAAGGCTTAGAAATCATATTGGTTTTTCATTTGGTCATTTAAGGGCATTTTGTTTTATAACTTTTAATTATTATTTCATTTAATTATTGATATTTTATAAAATTAATTACAACCAATTCATGTAATTAATTAATTACAATGTCTGATCAATATTTCCTTTGACTTCACCAAATTTATCTATTTACTACTTTTCATTCCCTTTCCTTCCATCCATTGTGTCCATCCAAAATTAATTCTGTATATAACCCCTTCTTTGGCTTTTTAGAATAGTGATTGTATACCATAATAATCCTGTGATTGACTTATTTTGCTTAGCATCATCTCCTCTGTATGTATTCATGTTATTCAGTGTTTCATGCGGCATTTTTTTTTTGGCATTGCTGATTTTTTTGTTCCATCTGCTTTTAGTTTTTTATTGTGATTTGTGTGAAAGTTTGCATAGAAAGTTTGGTTTTCATGCAACAGCTCATATATATTATGTTTCACAACACTGATGATAATCCCCACATTGTGGCTGCACTCTCCCTACTTCATCCAGTGTTTTCCATTTCCACTCATCCTTCATTCCTATCACTCTTTTTGCCTTCTGAGCTTATCCCTGGAAGACGCTGCCCTTTTGGTCTTTAATGGTTTATTGATCTAAGGTGTGTTTTGTTTCCTGGTGTTGCAGATCACCTTTTAGGCCTGTCTTTGGTTTGGCTGATTATTTAAATTGTAGGGGTGATTTCAGGTTCAGGCTAAATCAAGAACATCACCAATTTCCATCAGACCAGGAAGCCTGGTCTTTACAATTTTTGTTCCACAATTGTTCCCACTCTTATCAGGGACTGTGATCCCTTCCAGAGCAGTCAACTGTGATAGCCAAGCTTTATCTAGGATTTCTGGCTTCAGGGTTTTGGAGACTGAAGTTCATGTGGTAAATTCTTTGCACCAGTTTTTGTTTTTACACTATTGTTGTTGCTTTGGCTTTTGAATCAGAACTAAAGCATAGCTGACCCTCCAGCAGGGTTTTCAGACCCTGTAAATACCACAGGAGGAGATTACCCACCTTGCTTCTGTGGAACAGCTGGTGGATCTGAACCATGTGCCTTTGGGTTGGCCACACATCTCCTTACTCATGAGGCCCCCAGAGCTCTCCCCCCTTATACCCATAATCTTTAATTTTCTTTATTCTTCTGTTCTCTGAATGGGGAAAGGCAATACTTTCCTCTTCTGTAGCAGCTTGCAAATTTTTAAGATCAGTTTTACTTCGCTAAAGTAGAATGTACAACATTGCCTTTGTGTACTTTATTATGCCAGTTGCCCTTTGATGTCCTTGCATAACTATGGTTCAAGTTCTCAGGCTCAATGACTCAATCTCTTTCAAATATGAAATTTTCATAACCTTACTCTACTTCATATTTTAATCTTTTTATAGTACATAGAGATATAGAAGTAAAAATTAAAAAAAAAGAAGTAAAAGTATCATTTGACAAACATATATAATCGTGAGCTCTGGTGGCCTAGGGACAAGCAGTTATGTTGCAATCCCAAGGACTTAGGGTTCACCAGCTGCTCCGCAGGAGAAGGATAGGCAATCTCCTCCTGTGTGATTAACTGTCTCTGAAAACCTGCCAGAGAATCAGCTATGGATCAGTTCCAACTCTACCGTACACAATAACAACATATGGTCATGAGTGTAAGATCATTTGCCGATGCCTGTCTGATCATCTTGCCTGCCAGTCTATGTATCCACTCAAGGATTACTATCTGTTGTTACTGGTAATGCAGGATCGTGTATGTAATAACATTTAGCTTCCTTGTCTCCAAAGCTTATACACTTCCCCTTTTCTTAATGATATTTACAGATCATTTTTGTCCTGTTTATTGCTTCTCCCTTCACTCAATTTAACAGGTCTCCTGTTTATCTTTCCCTACACTCCTATCCATGATACCATCAAAGAACGTTTATTTCTGTGTGTAAACTTTTTCTTAACTTTTTTACAGTTGTAGCCTCAGACAATTTTTGCCCTTTTGTAATTGACTTCTCTTAGTCCTATACTTTCAATATATCCATTCATGTTATGGAATATTTTGAAATTCTTTATGGTTCTTTGACACTATATAGTATTTCATTGTGTGTATGTGCCATAGTTTGTTTATCCAAGTCCTCTGTCAATGGACTAAATAGAAATCTTTATGTTATTACAGTACTATTTGTATTAAAGACTGTTTGATCTTTCTTATGAGTACATGGAGTTCCCGCTAAATTTTATATGTACTTTGGCACACAAAACTATAAATCATTAGTGGAGTTCCCATTATGATTTTTTCCCCTTTTAGCAACTGAGGACTCTGTTCCTCAAGGAAATCCCCAAAGTCCCTGCAGTGGGTGACATTATCAAAAGGAGGGATACTTCCCTGGGAATGAGGGAAGAAAATACTGTGTCTTTATTTTTTCAGTCAGTGTCCAGACAAATCTCAGCCACCCTTTCCTTGAGGGACTTGTCTTGTGGGAGGATGAGCTGTCGCCCAAGTGGAGTGACTCACCTGGTGAGTCAGAGACGGTTCCAACTTCACACCCGGCTTGCTTCCTGAATGCAAGACAATTTCCCCCCCCCCCCAGGCAAACGATATAAAAAAAACAGCTTGTGAAAAACATTGCTGAAGAAAAGTCTGCTCTTCTGAGAGTCTGTTTTCTTTGCAGTGATGTCTTGTCTGTGGCGAGAATTAAGGACTTGAAATTAGAAGCACTGAGTAGAGACAGGAGTGTAAAGACATGTGTTCTTCTCAGCTTGACCAGGCAACTGCCTCAGAACTTGAACTTCCCTCAGAGAGAATTTCTCTGGTCTTCAGTTTCATATTTTTGATTGGGAAGAGACTGGAGGGGGATACAGTAAATAAAGATAGGGAATTCTTATGTAACTAGTTTCAGACATTGAGTTCAGTTATCTGGTTTATCTAGACTGTGCCCAGTGGGTTCACAAGAACAGAATTCAATGCTTACCACACAGATTGGGGGAATAGAGGGAATCAGAGTCCCAACGAATTCCTCTTAACTCTTGCACAAGTCCCAAGGTCGATCTCACAAAAGATTTAAAATTTCTGTGGTCCCTCTGGGTACCCTGTGGTTTCAGATAATCCCAGCGCTCTGTGCCTCTTGAGATAGGGACCTTAATGAAGGTCATACTTCACTTCTCATTTGTGTCATGTTGCGGTTAAGGGCTGTCAAGTCATCTAGGACTCACGGTGACCCCATGAACAAATCAAAACTTTGCCTTATCCGGTGCCAACCCTACAATCTTCACAAGGCTGAAGCCCATTGTTGCCGTCTCGGTGTCGATCTCATTGAGGGTCTTCCTCTCTTTTGCTGATCCTCACTTTTCCCAGCATGATGCCTTTTTTCTAAGAAATGGTGCCTCCTGAAAACATACCAAAAGTATAAGAGGTGAAGTTTCACACTACTTGCCTCTAAGGAGCGCCCTGATTGCATTTCCTCTAGGACAGACTTGTTTGTTCGTTTAGTAGTTTGTGCAATATTTGTGTCATAATCTTCCTTAAAACATTGCTGCTTTGAGCTATTTTCCACAAATGTCTGGATTGATATGGTTCCACACTAATACTCACCTGCACTACTGTAGACCCGATTTCCCTAGGCGTCCAAGTAAACCCCTGTACAGTGGAAATGCAAAATCACTTTTTCCTTCAGAAGAGCTGTGCTTGTCTCAAATCATGTGTATAAGTGGACATACACCCCTTATATGAAATCTCTCTACTGAGTGGTCTTCAAATATTTTGTTCCCCAAATCCTAAAACAAGTGTTTACAAAACTTTTTGTCCCTTCATACCTTTCTAGGTGCACCTCTGAACACGTTGTGTAAAGGGTCATCTTCATGCTTTCTCTTCAGGCAGTCTTGGAGTTGCAGGTTTGTCTCATTAGTTCAGTCATTGTCCATAAAGCCAGTCACAGACATGTCTGGCCAAAACAGACTTACTTTCTATGTCAGAAACAAGGCTGCCCAAGAGTCTATGCAACCTTATTTATGAATTAGAGAAACAGGTGGATCCCTCTCCTGAAATCTCTTTGGAAGTGTTCTCAGGAAATGTACATTCCTGAGCAAATTTGTTTGTGTGTGCCATGTTGTCATCTATGACTCCTGGAGCCAGAGTCATGGAGTCAATATCTGTTTGGTGTCTTCTGTTCAGTGGCCTGAGGGCATTTGGCTCTGGAGCTTAATGTGTGGGGCCCAGCGGTATTTTCCCATCCCTTCTGTTGTTTGTTTACAGGACCTTTAGGAAAGGGGATGTGGAAAACAGAACCACTGATCAGGGCAGCTGTTCAGTGGCTCTCTGTTCAGTGAAATCAATTGCCAGAGGACACGAGGAAATACAATTTCTGAAAGTTGATTCTGTTAACAATATTTATGCCTGTGAAGCCCTGGAACGTCTTCACGTATCCTAGATTTTATGGGTGCAGCATTTCAGAGTTGACAGCCTTAGATTCGTTTCTCATTGTTATTGTTGTTGTTGCATGCCATCAAATCAATGACAGTTTATAGTGGTCCTACGCACAATGAATCTAAAGCCTGCACTGTCCTGTTTAGTCCTCATCATATCTGATATAGATGAGCCCATTGTTACAGTCATTGTGTCAATCCATTTCATTGAGAGCCTTCCCCCTTTTCACTTAACCCGTTACCCTTCCAAGTATGTCCTTTCCCAAGGACTGGCCCATCGTGACAACATAACCAAGCATGTGAAATAAAGCTTCTTCTTCCTCATCCTGAAGGAGCACACTGGATGCACCTTCTCCAGGACAAAGAGCACTCTGGCTGCACCTTCTCCAAGACATATTTGTTTGTTTGTTCTTTTGACAATTCATGGGCTATTCAGGACTCTTTCCCCAAACCACAGGTTAAAGGCATTACTTCTTCTATCCTACTTAGACATTATCAAACTTTCCGATTCATTGAAGTAACTAAAAGACTGTGACTTGAATAAAACTCACCTGCACTTACCCAAGGTGACATGAGTCAGGGACATACCAAGGCAGACCTGACAGTTGTCCTTTGGGGAGGCTTATGAGTTTCTTGAACATTTATAGCATACCAGGCAATTTACCTACATAAGTTTGTCTTTCTAAAGACCTTCCTACAGATAATGAACTGTGTCATCCGACACTGCAGCAGGGGACTCAGGAGCTGGACTAGGGGTTCTCTTTCTGCCTAAATCAGCATTTCCCCCCCTGAAGGTCTCCTTAGTTGCACAAGACATGCTCAGCTGAGCATGTAAATGAAGAGAAGGACTTCAAAGGAAATCTGTCTCTGTGCTAGTATTTCCTATGTGTGGTTTCCAACTTAAGGAAGAAAGTACCACCTTTTCTTGAACCATAGCTATATTCCAGTAAGGTTTCAGGTAGCTTTGATGTACTTAGAGCTGCCAAATAGAGCAAATTTTATGGGAGCTTTGCTTTTCTGAGTCTTGAAATTGCGCACCTTTGACAGAATGGGAAGTTGACCACTTCCCCACTCCACCTACGTGCAACAATTTACTCCCATTATGTTTAACTACAATTCCCTCAATGTAACAATACTCTTCCTGCTTCCTTCCTAGGTTCCCCATTTCTGTTCATTTCCCTTTCTTTGCCACATGAGGAAAGATAGGAGAGCTGTTTCACATGAGGTACAATGAAGTACATTTACCAGAAGCTAAACTCAGATCTTCCCCGTGAAAGCTCATATTCTAGTATGGAGCCACAACTGCCCTTCTTATAGAGCTGGGTCTGCAGAAAACCAGGAAGCTAGGAGTGTAGGGTCTGCTGATCCAAGAGCATTCTGGAGCGATACACCCAGATACAGAGATCTTTAGTGCTTGCTAATAGAGCAATATGGTAGAATTCAGCTTGGGATATCTGAAACTTCACGGTAGTAGGAACATTGTTGTTGTTGTTATATGTCCTCGAGTAGATTATGACTCATAGCGACCCTATGAACAATAGCTTTGAATTCTGCCCTATCCTGAGCCAATCTCACCATCTCTGACATACCTGCCCCCATTGCCATAGTGACTGTGTCAATCCATTTTGTCCAGGAACTTCGTTTCCTGCCTTGACCCTCTTTCCTTCCAAGCATGGTGTCCTTCTCCAAGGACTGGTCCTTCCTGGAAGCATGCCCAAAGTATGTGAGACCAATTCAAATTCTTTGCCTTCTTAAGAGCACCCTGGTTTCACCCTCTTTAGGACAGACCTGTTCATTCTCCTGTTCATAGTACGCTCAATATTCTCCTCCAGCACCGCAACTCAAAGGCATTGATTTTTCATCTGTCATCACTGATCTCCTGAAACAAGAAAACATGATGTGTTCTGGAATAGTTTTGATATCTTGCATTTCTTTTTGTGGCCTCCTTTTGTCTGTTTTTTATGCCATGTTTCTGAAGTCTTGGGTTAGCCTTGCAGAAATGTGTGTAGCTTTAAAAGTTCTCCTAAAGGGAAGCTGTATAAGCTGTATAAGCAATAGGGGCTCTCAGGTTTTGTTTTCATGTTAGATTTAACACTGTAGAAAGATTCTACTGAGGTGAAAATGTAAACAGCAGTTCCCTCCCACAGGTAAGTCCCCTCAGGACTGGGCATTAGCTCTTAATTCACTCTCTAGGGCTGTGTGTTCTGGGAGAGGCACAGGCTGAGGCACAGGCTGAGCCACAGCAGAGAACGAGCTCAACCATGCCCGCCAACATAGTAGGATCATGTCCTGGTGTTTGAGCCTCTCTGTTGTTATTGTTGTTGTTGTTGTTAAGTGCGTCAAGTCGCAGGCGACTCATAGCGACCCTGTGAAGAAGAGTCTTTGATGCTTGGGTGCCTTTCATCCTCTCTCCAGGTTCATAGGGTTTCCAGAGATAAGCTATTGTGGAAGTGGATGCCACTCCTCCTTCTGTGTTATTGTTAAGATGAATTAATAGAGCAATGATTCAATTTTTATTTGGAATTGACTTTTGCATAGCTGTTATGTCGAGCAGATTTCAACTCAGTGAATCTATGCACAATAGCTCTAAATTTTGCTCTAGCCCGAGCCAATCTCACTATCTTTAATACACCTACCCTTATTACACAGGTTATTGTGTCAACTCATCTCATCTAGCATCTCCCTCTCCTGTGCTGTCCCTTGACCCTTCCAAGTATGATATCCTTCTCCAAAGACTGGTTCTTTCCTGGCTACATGCCCAAAGTATGTGAGACTAGGCCTCAAAATGCTTGCTTCCAAGGAGAAACTTGGTTTCACCCTCTCTAGAAAAGACTTCACAGCTGATATTGAGCTTCTCCAGCGGTTCCTTCCACAGATGTAGTCGATCTGATTCCTATGCATACCATCAGGTGAAATCCATGTGTATAAC
>NW_006400068.1:2357161-2361515 GCF_000299155.1 Elephantulus edwardii | reverse complement strand
AATTTCTTGCTTGGCTTGGCTTGCTTGGCTCCCCAATCTACACTCTTGGCTCCAGCAGTCAGGAAATTAGAAGATGAATTGCATTAGGAAAATGTGCTGTCAGTGACTTCTCCAGAGCGCTAACGAACAATAATGTCAGTCTAGAGACTAAAGTGCACGTGATTCAGGCCATGTTCTTTACAATTACTTGCTATACACCAGAAAGCTAGACAATGACTAAGGATGACAGAAGCAGAATCAATGTCTTTGAGTTGTCATACTGGAGAAACACATTGAACAGTCAAGAGAACAAACAGCTCTGTCCTGGAGAGGGTGAAACCAAGTTGCTCCTTAAAGGCAAGGATTTTGAAGCTACGTCTTACATCCTCTGGGCATACTGCCAGAAGGGACCAGTCATTGGAGAAGGACATAAGGCTTGGGAAGGTGGTGGGACAGCTCAGGAGAGGGAAAACCTGGATGAGATGGATTGACACAGAAACTGTGGTAATGGGGGTCGGTGTGTTAGAAGCCGTGAGATTGGCTCAGGATGGATAAAGCAGAGTTCAGGGCTGTTGTGCGTAGTGTTGCTTTGAGTTGTAGTCAACTTGAGGGCACATAACAACATTCTAAAAACCCCAGTGAGTCACAGAAAAAAAAATTAAAATTATTCAGAGTCAGATGAGAATGTAACATATAATCTTAGGGAAACAGTGAAAGTAATGCTCAGCATTAAATCCAAAGACTTTATAATTCTATGCTGCTAATTATGCTTTTTATTATGTTGATATGTATGATTTCTAAGTTGCCTTTGCACTTGCGGTGCAAAAACATTGACTAAAATGACTTGATTCTTAGCCTGAATCGAGGTAGAAGCCAAACTGTACATTTAGTACTGCTGTTATTGTTCTGTGTCATTGAGTCACCTGTGACTACTCATCGCGACCCTACAACAGCTCTGAACCCTGCGCTATCCTGAGCAAGTCTCACTGACTCCGATATATCTAATCTCATTGGCCCAGTTATTACAGTTAAGAAAAATGTAATGCAATTTTACGTAAGACTGTAATTGACGAAGAAATAAAATTTATTTTTATTAAGTCTTTATAAAACAAAACCAACACAAATCAGTACTTATCCTTACAACCTACACTTACAACAATTCTTATGTTTATCAGTATTAGTTTATGAGGAGGAAAAGGCTAATTGACAAGTCTCTGAGTTGCTGTGCAATTCATTATATTTTGCTAATACCCGACAGAACAATCTTTCTAAATCCTCCGACCCATGATGCTTCTGCCCATGATTATTGCTATTGTTAGGGGACAACCAGTTAGTTCTGACTCATAACTATCCAGCATACAACAGGGGAAAACATCCTCACAAACACCGAACCAGTCCCAAAACACTGCCTGAACGTGCACCACCCTCAACATTGTTCCTATGTCTGAGCCTTTGCTACCATCACCGAGTAAACACATTTCATTGAGTATCTTCCTCTTTTTTGCCCACCTTCTATTTTAATCAAACATGATGCCTTCTTCCAGAGACGGGTCCCTTCTGATTACATGACCAAGGTATTTAAGATGAAGTCTTGCGATCTTCCCTTGTAAAGACCATTCTGGCTGAACTTCTTCTAAGTGCTCATTCTTCTGGTTTTCATAGTCTTTCCACTATTCTCTACCAAATCCACAATTCAAAAGCATCAGTTATTCTTTTGCCTTTAATTGTTGTCCAACTTTTAAATGCATATGAGATGCCTGAAAGTACCATGGATTTGACAGGCATATCTTAATCCTAAAAGTGACATCTGCTTTTTAACACTTTAAAGAGGTCTTTTAAAAACAGACTTGCCTGATTAGTATGTCATTTGATTTTTAATTTTTTACTGTGGCTTCCATGGACATTCATCATATTTATCTGAATGCTGAGCAAATAGTCTGAGAAGCCTGACAATATGAACAAGAATGCAGCATTAGGATTAAAGGAAGACTCAACAACCTACAATTTGGATATGACACAACTTTGCTTGCAGAAAATTAGAGATCTTGAAGCATTTACTGATCAAGATCAAAGACTATATGCCTTCAAAATGGATTACCCTCCCCTGCTTAGAACCTTTCATTGATTTTTTTCTGCTCATTAAGCTGAAGATAAAGTACAAGATGCTTATTGCTCTGCTCTCTCCCTTATTAGCATAACTAGTCCTCTGGAGTGAAGACAGTACTTCATTTTCCCCCAACTACTTTTATAGCAACACAACTCAAAGGCATCAATTCTTTTTTTTACCATCCTTAGTCACTGTCCAGCTCTCTGATGCATAGCAAGAAATTACTAAGCCCATGGCCTGAATCAGGCACACCTTAGTCTCTAGGCTGACAGCATTGCTCTTTAGCACTCTGGAGAGGTCCCTGACAGCAAGCTTTCCCAGTGCAATTTATCTTTTGATTTCCTGACTGCTGGTGACAAGAGTGTTGATTGTGGAGCCTAACAAGTTGAAATTGTAATCTCAATCTCTTCTCCATTTATCATGGCGCTGTCAATTGGCCAGGTGGTATCTTTGTCTTCTTGATGTTGAGCTTCAGTCTGTATTGAAGACTACAGTTCTTGACCTTCTACAACAAATACTTCGGGTCCTCTTCAGTTTTGACAAACAAGATTGTGTCATCTGCACATTCCTCCTTATAAAGTCCAGCCTCCTGAATGATGTGTTCTGCATATAGACTGAAAAGGTGTGGAGACAGGACACATCCCTGACACACTGCTTTCCAAATTTTGAACAATGCAGTTTCCTTGTTCTATTTTGACAACTGCCTTTTGGTCCAAATATAGGTTTCAGGTGACCACAATCAAGTGTTCTGAAATTCCCATTCTTCTCAATATTAGCCACAATTTATTTTGATACACACAATCAAATGCCTTTGCATAATCAATGAAACATACATATATACTTCTCTGGGGCTCCACCTGACACTGGCTATACTATCTCTGGAGCCATGGCCTCTTCTAAACTTGGTTTGCATTTCTAATAGTTCTTTGTCAATATACTGTTCCAGTTATTTTGGTGTAATCTTTAGCAAGATTTTGCTGCATATGATATTAGTGAGTATTGTTCTGTACCATTGAATTAGAACCAACTCATAGCTGACTCAGCAGTGGGTTTTCAGAGGTACCTTTTTTTGGGAATGGGAATAAATATGGATCTCTTCCAGTAAGCTGGCCAGGTGATTGTCCTTCAAGTTTCTTGGCAAAACCTGGTAAGTACATCTAGGGAAGCATCTGTTTGTTGAAATATGCCAACTGGTAAGCCATCAATTCCGGGCTCTTCTTTTTATGTAAGTAGGGTCATAGTATTTGTCCTTCTGTGTGTGAACTATTTAACTTAACATTTTATTAATTACATATTCAAGTGCTGTCTATGTCATTGCTGTTGTGTATTGTTCATAAAAGCCCTGCAGAACAGAGTAGAAATCCCCATAGGGCTCCTTCCCCAGGCTGAAATAATTAGAGAAGCTTATCATCAAATCTTCCCCCGAAGAGTGGCTAGCGTGTTTAATCTATGATCTGTCAGTCAGCATTGACTCATAGCTGATCCTCCACCAGCTTTTCAGAGGCTGTAAATCACACAGGAGGAGCTTGCTCCCCTTTTCCCCCCCTGGGAAGGAGTTGGTGGATTTGAAACACCTACCTTAATGTTGCCAGAGTAACTCGCTATCCACTTGACCACCTGAGCTCCCTAGACTACCAGAAATTCTGGATCTTTCAGTTATCAGTTGAAATTATGCTATCTGTAGCCATGAAGCAAATGTTCCCAAGAAGGAAAATTTGCTTTCCTATCCTTTTTTCTATCAATATACTAGAGCCATGCTGGAAGAATTGGTCACAGCATCAGTTATTTAGAAGCCATTGCAACACTAGGATTCCTTTTAAAGACTGCATCAGAACTTATTGTCTCCTTATAGTGGAATAATATTCCATTGTGTGTGTATACAACATTTTGTTTAGCAGTTCATCTGTTAAAGAGCATTTGAGTTGTTCCTATTTTTTGGCTATTGTGAGTGACATTGCAGTAAATACTGGTATATAAGCATCTGAATCCTGTTTTCATTTGGGAATATACCTGTTTCTGTGGCATCCATTTGAACTCATGGTAATATCATTACTCCTATCCGTTTAGGTGGCACAGAATATAGCCTTACAAATGAGTATTTCTTTCATGTGAAATGAGGAAGGGCCAATTGAGTACACCTTGATGTTTTGTTAAAAGTTAAAAGTATTCCTTAGGTGGTTTCATATTTTAATGTAGTTAATGCCATTCTTTTTCTTTTTTCTTCCAGGAGAAAGGATGTAATGTATTTTTCAATTGTTGTTGTTGTTG
>NW_006400068.1:2340377-2354541 GCF_000299155.1 Elephantulus edwardii | reverse complement strand
ATGTTGTACTTCAAGATGGATCTAGAAATTACTTTTTTTACTATGAAGGCAACCCCATTTTTCCTTGTCTTTTCATCTCCAGAGTAATATATCATGTGGTCATCTGACTCAAAATTCCCCACGCCAGTCCATCTCATCTCTTCAATGCCTAATATGTCAATATGTATGCGTTCCATTTCTTTCTTAACAATTTCTAATTTTCCTACATTCATGGCTCTCACATTCCATGTTCCAGTCACTAGGGTCTGCTTACAACTGTTCCTCCTCCTTTGTATTTCCATACTCGATAGTTCTACCTAGGTTGCCCTTTCTGTTAGTCTGCGTGTGTTCTGTTGCGCATAGGGTTTTCAGATGCCTGCTATTTCAGAAGTGGGTGGCCATTCCTTCTTCCTAGTCTGTCTTAATCTGAATGTTCAGATTTAGAGGAGTATCTGACAGACAAGCAATTTGTGGAGCAGCCTCTTCTAATAAGTTGTGATTTTAATGTGATTGATATACAAGTCTGTGTGGATCACAATAATCTGTGACTGACTCTGAGAAGAATGGGAGTCCTAGAACACTTGATTATGCTTATGAGAAACCTACATTTGAACAAGGAGGCAGTCATCAGAACACAGCAAAGAAACACTGCATGGTTCAAAATCAGGAAAGGTGTATGCCAGGGATGTATACTATCTCCATACCTTTTCTATTTATATGCAGAACAGATCATATGGGTGGCTGGGCTATATCAGGAGGAGTGTGGCATCAGGATTGGAGGAAGACTTATCAACAATCTGTATTATGCAGATGATACAACTTTGCTTGCTGAAGCTGAGTAGGACCTGAAGCGCTTGCTGCAGTAGGTCAAGGACGACAGCCTTTTATATAGATTGAAGGTTGAGGCTCAACATCAAGAAAACAAAGATTTTTACCACTCGGCCAATTGGCAGCATTATGATAGAGATTGTTAACAGCTATATTTTGCTTGGTGCCACAATCAACACACTTGGTACCAGCTGCCAGGAAATCAAAAGGCAAACTTCATTGGGAAAGTCTGCTGTAAGGGACATCTCCAGAGCACTGAAGAGCAATGATGTCAGTCTGGAGACTAAGGTGCACCTGATACTGGCCATAATCTTCACAATTACTTGTTATGTGTTAGAAAGCTGAACTATGAGTAGAGATGATAGGAGAATTGATGTCTTTGAGCTGTGGTGCTGGCGAAGAGTACTGAATATGCCACAAACTGCTAGGAGATCAAACAGATTTGTCCTGGAAAGTGTGAGACCAAGCTGCTTCTTCGATGCAAGGATTCTGAAGCTTCATATGACATAGTTTGGCCATGTTGCAAGGAGGGACCAGTCGTCGGAGAAGGACATCATGCTTGAAGTGTGGAGGGACAGTGCAAGAGAGGAAGACATTGGATGAGATGGATTGATTCAGTGCCTGGGGTAATGCAGGTAGGTGTGTCAGAGACAAGAAGATTGGCACAGGATAGAGCAGCGTTCAGAACCTTTGTACAGGTTTGCTATGAGTAGCAAACAACTTAATGGCATATAACAACAAAAACAGAAGACATGTAGAAGCTTTGGTAGTACAGTGTTTAGTATTTAGCTACTAAAAAAGGTCTACAGTTTGAACTCACCATCTGCTCTGAGGAAGAAAGGCAACTGCCTGCTTCCATGAAAATGTACAGCCTTTCGAACCCTGTGGAAAACTATTCTGTCCCACATGGTAGGACAGCAGCTACATAGCAGTGGATTTGTTTTAAGTTTGAGAAAAAGTTGGGTGGGATTTTGCTAGAACAAATCCCATTGTAAGCCAGGAAACAAACAGAATAGTGGCTTTAAATTTTATTATTAAAGACTTCAAATGTCTTATTTCTTAGGTTTTTTGTATCTAAAATGAGTGGGGGGATTACTGTAGTCTAATTATTTTGGGCTCCTTGAAATCTTAGGAGTCTAAGATGTATCATTAATGAATGGACTAAAGAATATTTTTCTCATTAGATCAACAAAGGCTGAGTGAACCTAGAAGAGCAATAAACATCCCTTTGGAGACTTACTCCTGAGAGAGAAGCGAGAAGGCTGCACTGTGGAGGTGACATGGCAGTGCCCTGTCGGAGAAATTGATGAAAGACAAAGAAAGAACCTACACTCTCTTTACATTTTTGCACCACAGGCAAGAAATCCCAAATATCAACATAAGAGAAAGTATTTTCTTGGAATATTCTTTTATATATAATGCTTTTGCAATAAAGGTGAGGTGATTGATGCTATAGCTGATTATTTCCCCCTCACATTATACCTTGTTCTCTGGTCGCCCTCTGGTACAGAGCTATGCTGTCAACTCGAAGGGTGCTGCTCCACCAGAGACAGATGGACCATCTCCTCCATGGGATTTATGGCCTCTGAAAACCTGCTGGGAGGTCAGTTATGAGGTTAACTACGACTTGAAGGCACATAACAGCAAGTTTGAAAGGACATTTTCTATAGCACATTCATAGCTCTGAAAAACCCATCAGATTTCATGTCTCAGCTTATGGTTGGGAAATACGATTATTAGATACTTTCTATGATGTATCAAGGATTTTTTCCCCCCTTGTAGAGCCAGGAAGTGAGTTGTTATCCAAATAAGTGTCTGTTAAATAAACCAGATTTTTTTGGGAGGGATATAATTTGACTGAAAGTCTTAAAACTAAAATGTAACTGGTAACTCTATTACTTCTGCTTCAAAGAAGTCAGACCTACTTAAAACTTATATTTAGTATCGTCTTAAATTATAGATCATGTGTACATGTATTTTCTCTTAGGCTATTTCTATATTTTAAAATTTTGTCTTGTGGATTGAGTGCATGTTTACATGGGAAAATTAGTTTTGAATTTAGCAATTTATGTACATTTTGCTTAATGACATTGGTTGCAAACCCTTCAGTTAGTTGAAAAGTATTCTTTTGATATCCCTCCCTCACCCTGGTTCTCCATTTACATTCCTCCTTGTTTCCTGTTCCTTCCTGCCTTCTCTGCTTTGTTCTTGGGTAAAGCTGCCCTTCTAGAATGTTTATGCTTGGTGGTGTTGTTTAATTAATAGGCCTGTCTATATTTTAGCTGAAAAGTTGATCCCGATAGGTGGGTGCAAATTTTAGTTTTGAAGAATGTCTAAGGGTCATAGTTTCAGTGGTTCTATCTGTGTCTATTAGGCCAGTAAGTCTAGTCTTTTTTCATGATTTGTAAATTTGTTCTAATTTTTTTTTTCTCTTCCACTCTGTCGAGGACCTATTATTACAATCCCTTTCAGAACACTCAGCAGTAGGAGGTGGACCCTTCTAGTCCTTCTGTCCTCAGGGCAGAAGACAATGCTGTTCCCACGCTCCATTAGTCTTCTGGACCAGTCATTTCCTGAAGTCTTGGATTTTCTTCACTCTTCTTTGCTCCATAAAGGGAAAGACAGGTAGTTTTATCTTAGAAAGCCATTTGCTAGCTTAAAAAACCTCACTCACTGTTCAGCAGAGGAGAAGAAGTATTTATGGGCTATACTACGCCAATTGACCTCAATGATCCCTGAGGCTGTGGTGCTAAGCCTCCAACCCAGTGACTCAGCTCCTCAACATGCTTGGTTACAGCTAAGCCGTTCTTAGAACTTTGACCCCTGTCTCAATTGCTTTTATTCAAAGAGGTCATTAAACCATGCATCCACTGTGGAAGGCTTTTTCCAAATTTCTTCCATCTCTCTTTTCCTCCCCTCACTTTATCTTCCTCATGTTCTTCCTCCTTTTCTTACATCTCTGTCTCAGAAGTGAATATGTTTTTGAAAATTACAACAAATATTTAGGTAATATAAAAAGATCAAACTGAGAAATTGTGGTTGGTGCATGCACACAATGGAATACTACGCAGCACTCAGGAGCAAGGATTTTGAAAAATACTATATAACTTGGGAGAGACTGGAGAACATTATGCTGAGTGACCTAACTGAGTCTCATAAGGACAAATATTGCACAATAACATTACTGTAAAAATAGAGGGATAATTAGTAAAACATGTATGGGGACAAAAGTGGGGAAGAGATGGAACAGAGGGATGAAGATGGGTAGAAGTGAAATCACAGGGTTGCACAATTTAGTGGGTGGAGGGAGGGGGTAAAAGAAGTGGGAAAGACCCAGTGGAGCCCTGAAAAGATAGAGTAATGATGGGTGTAGTCCAATGGTGATTAATTTTAGAAAACATAATGCATGGGAGTGGTTGAATGCAACACAATGTAAATGAAGGGTAGTGTGAAACACAGTGAACACAAATTTTTAAAGTAAACTATTATAAAATAAATAAAAAACAACAACAACAAAAAACCCCACCCTTCATTGCTTTGGAGCTAGAACAAACTCATAACTGACCCTTCAATGGGTTTCAAATCAAACATGAGAATATTGCCCATCTTTCTCCTATGGAGCTGCTGGTGGATTTGAACTGCCAGAGAAGCATGGCCTATGAGTTGGCAGTGCAGCTCCCTATGGACTAGGTCACCAGAGCTCTCCAGTAAAAGGATAGTCAAGGAAAGGTAAATATCTCCTTCCCCATAAACCTTTTCTAATCTAATCTAATCTAATCTAATCTAATCTAATATCTTTTTCCCCCACAGCCAACTATTTTAAGTTCTGCTGATACTTTATTCTTAATTTATTAGCTTTAGGAGCTCTAGTGTCCCAGTAGTTACAAACTTGACTTCTAACCAAAAGTTCCGTGGTATGGACCCACCAATTACTCTCTGAGAGTAAGATGCAAGAGTCTGCTTCTGTAAAGGTTTGCATACAGTCTTGGAAATCATAGGGGACAGTTCTACTCTATTTTCTAGGGTCATTGAAGCTTCGTCTGACATGCTTTGGACATGTTGCAAGGAAGGACCCGTCCTTGGAGAGGGACGTCATGCTTGAAAGGATGGAGGGACAGCACAGGAGGAGAAGACCCTCGATGAGATGGATTGATTCAGTCACTGGGGTAACAACGGGGAGCAGGTGTGTCGGAGATGGTGAGATTGGCACAGGATAGGGCAGAGTTTAGGCTGTTGTACATAGGGTCGCTATGAGTCACAGGTGACTCGATGGCTCAGAACAACAACAACTACTACAACAACATTGTAAGTTGGAATAAACTTGATGGCAGTGAGTTTAAATTTTCCCCCAACTCTGCCTAGGAACATGGAATTACTCCTGACCAATTGCCTTGGACAGGACGTGTTCGCTGGCAGAGCCTTCTACTTAAATTACTCTCTTCTCGCTCCACAGTTCTCAAGCCAAAAGAACTGAAAAACAAATCAGGCCTCGAGATGCAGTAATGACAATTGTTATGGGCAAAATCTTGGATGATCCAGGCAGCAACAAAATAAAATGGAAGGAATACAGAGTCACTGTAACAAAAAGAATGGGTTGATACAGAAATATTTCAGGAAGCAGCATATGATCAAGAGAGGTAAGGAAGGACTATGTTAAAGCTTCATTGAAGGCACTGGCAAAAATAAGGCCCCAGGAATTGATGGGATACCAATTGACATGTTTCTATAACAGATGTAACCCTGGACATGCTCTGAAAGTAGGTACAGCTCAAATATCCATGGACAGATGAACTGCTAAACAAAATGTAGTACACTCACACATAATGGGGGCTCTGGTGGCCTAGTGACAAGAAGCTGCACTGCAACCCTGAGGGCGAGGTTCAAATCCACCAGCTGCTCTGTGGGAGGATAGGTAATCTCCTCCTGTGTGATTACCTGCCTCTGAAAACCCACTGGAGGGTCAGCTACGGGTCATATATGACTGGACAGTACACAACAAAACAAGGATAAATTAAGTTCGGATACATTCTTCTAAAGAAATCTTAGTGATGTGAATTTGGAGGATAGCTGCCTAGCTGCCACACTGGAAGAGATTAGTACTTGTTCCTATTCTCAAGAAAAGTTATCCAAAAGAATGCAGAAATTATTGAACAATACCGTTAATATCACATGCAAGCAAAATACTGCTGATGATCATCCCCAAAGAGAACACCAGATAATTGCCAGAAGTTCAAGCTGGGTTTAGAAGAGACTGTGATATCAATGG
The DNA here is from genome assembly GCF_000299155.1 of Elephantulus edwardii. Lineage (NCBI taxonomy): Eukaryota > Metazoa > Chordata > Mammalia > Macroscelidea > Macroscelididae > Elephantulus > Elephantulus edwardii. The sequence goes on along the minus strand of NW_006400068.1, from coordinate 2,348,468 downwards.
ATATTTTTGCTGATGTCAGATGGATCTGACAAATACCAGAAGAAAGTCTCTTTGTGCTTTATCGACTATGCAAAGGCATTTGACTGTGTGGATAGTAAAAAATTTTGGCTAACGTTGAGAGGAAAGGGAATCCCAGAACACCTAATTGTGCTTATATGAAACCTATACCTAGACTAAAGAGAGCAAGGGAACACTGCATGGTTTAAAATCAGGAAAGGTATACATCAGGCTTGTATTCTTTCTCCACAACTATTCTATGTGTATACTGAGCAAATAATTTGAGGAGCTGGACTCTTGCATTTTCTCAAATGAAGAAAAATGTGATATCGGGATCAGAAGAAGACTCATCAACAACCTGCATTATGCAGATGACACAACCTTGCTTGCTGAAAGTGGGGACTTGAAGTGCTTACTGCAGAAGATCAAAGACTACAGACTTCAATATGGATTACATCTCAAGATCAAGAAGACAAATATCCTCATTATTAAGCCAATAGGCAATATTATGAACATCATGGAGAAAGATTGAAATTGTGAATGATTTAATCTTACTGGATCTACATTTAACACCCTTAGTATCAGCAATCAAGAGATCAGATGACATATTACATGGGGAAAGTTTGGTGGCAAGGACCTCTTCAAAGTACTTGAGGAGCACTGATGTCAGTTTGAAGCCTATGGTGGCCTGATTCAGACCATGGTACTTTCAATCACTTGTGATGTAGCTGAGAGCTAGACAATGAATAAGGATGACAAGAGAAGAACTGATACCTTTGAACTGTGATGTGTTGGAGAAGAGTACTGAATATTCTATGGACTGCCAAAAAAGGCAAACAGATATGTTTTGGAGGAAGTAGAGCCAGCATGGAGTTTGAGGGTCAGTGAAAAAATGGAAGACCTCGAGTATGTCAGAGATTTGGTTGGCACAAAGTTCAGATCTGTTGTTTATAGGGTCGCTATGAGTCTTACTGGACTTGACAGCACCTAACAACCACCACCACAGCAACACATCTTGTTATATTTGTGAGCTCTAGGGGTACATTCTTCTAAGGGTTTCCTTTTATGTATTAATAAAGGGTTTGTACTACCAACCCAAAGGTTGTCAATTTGAAACCATACCCGCCAGAGGATTTTTAAAGGCAATAAATGCATGAGAGATCGACCATCTTTCTCCATGGAACAGCTCATGGATTAGAACTGTGTGCCTTTGGGCTGGCAGCACAGCTACTTACCACTAGGCCACTAGAGTTCTCTAACTTAAAGATGTTCTTGTTGTTTTTATGTGTCGTCAAGTCGCTTGTGACTCATAGTGACCCTATGTACAGCAGCCCTAAACCCTGCTCTATTCTGTGCCAATTGCACTGTCTCTGAAATACCCATCCCGATTACCCCAGTCATTGAATCAGTCCACCTCAGAAAGGGTCTTCCCCTCCTGTGCCGTCCCTCCACCCTCCCAAGCATGATGTCCCTTTCCAAGGACCTGTCCCTCCTTACAACATGTCCAAAGTATGGCGGACGAAGCCCCAGAATCCTTGCCTCCAAGGAGCAGCCTGGTTTAAACCCTCTCCAGGATGAATCTGTTTGTTTTCTTGGCAGTCCATGGTACATTCAATACTCTTCTCCAGCACCACAGCTCAAAAGTATCAATTCTCCTTCTATCCTCCCTAGTCATTGTCTAACTCTCTGATGAATAACAAGATGCAAAGACCATAGCCTGTATCAGACGCACCTTAGTCTCCAGAATGACACCACTGTTCTTCAGTACTCTGGAGAGGTCCCTAACAGCAGACTTTCCCATGGCAATATGTTTTTTGATTTCCTGGCTACTGGTGCCAAGAGTGTTGACAAGCAGACTAAAGTTGTTAACAATCTCAATCTCTTCACCATCCATCCTGATGCTGCCAATTGGTCCAGTGGTGAGAATCTTTGTCTCCTTGACATTGAGCCTCAATCCATACTGAAGGCTGCAGTCCTTGACCCTCTGCAGCAAGCATTTCAGGTCCTCCTCAGTTTCAGCAAGCAGGGTTGTGTCATCTGCATAACGCAGATTGTTAATAGATCGTCCACCAATCCTGACACCACACTTCTCCTCATAGAGCCCAGCCTCCCGGATAATCTGTTCTGCATATAGGTTGAAAAGGTATGGAGATAGGACACATCCCTAGCGTACACCTTTCCTGATTTTTAACCATGCAGTGTTTTCCTGCTCTGTTCTGACGACTAAATCTACTCTTTTTGGACAAAAGATGCACAGTCTTCTCCTACATAATTTACAGCCACTCAAAACCTGCTGGACGGTCAGCTCTAAATCAGTTTTGACTGACCAATGGCATTGGATTTGAGTTTTTGAGTTATGACTTCCAAATGATTTTTGACTTGCCTATTGATTCCTTGTAATAATACCTGAGGAAATCAGCATGTGTATTCATTGCTTCACTCTACTCTCTATGCAATCTTATTTAACTAGGTTTTTCTTGTTATAGTTCCATGGTTGGTAACATTTACATTTATAACCTGAGTTATAGCATCTTTATCAGTTCCTGACTGTTCTCAGGATAAAGCCTAAATTTGGGGCTTTAGTAAATACAATCCTTAACCTCTTGACTTCATCTTATCTGTCCGACCTAGTCTGCCATACAGGAGTACTCGCTCCTCTCACATTGAGTTTTCATGTTTATCATGGTCTTTTATGTTGGTATTTTTCATATAGTGCACTCTACCTCTCACATGTGGGTGGGGTAGAGCTCCCCCATTAAAACAAGCTTGGAAGCAGGGGTGGCGTCCACTTCCGTACTAGCTTGCCTCTGGAAACCCTATGTACCTGGAGAGAGGATAAGAGACACCCAAGCCTTGAGGACTCTCCTTCCTAGAGTCGCTATGTCTCCTGCAACTCGACGGCACTTAACAACAACAACAACAACAACAACAACAACAACAACCACCTCTCACATTCTCACTCCTTTTCTTTCTGGAAAATTCCCTTTCATTCTCTGTGAGCCTATCATAGCAGCCTTTCTACCTTCCCTTTTTTGCGATAGCCAAGCCCTCATCTGACCTCCATGGCAGTGTTTTTCATGTTAAACTGCAATGACAGGTTTATGGGTCTGCTGCCTTCAATAGGAATGTGTATTTCCACATCAGCGTAGTTTCCTTACATAGAATGAATGAATAAATAAATAAAGGAATGGAGAAAAGTTTTAACAAAGGTATCAACTAATGTATTTAGAGTTTCCTTTATTACCTAAATCAACTTTATTCAGCAACATTTTTGCATGTCAAGTGTCACTGGGCTGCTTCTGGTTTGGTTTGTGTTGCTCTTAAGCCATCAATATCTCATCTACTTGGGAGGAATAGTTGAAGGAAAAATGAATTTCTGCTTATATTACTAGTAAGATTCCTCCTATTAACTGTGCACTAGAAAGTGAGACAAGAGAAGTGAAATATATATTAGAACACAACTTTTTATCACTATATACAATGGTTTGATAGTTTCCACATTCTATTGAATCACCTTTCTTGGGAATGGGAACAAATATGGACCTCTTCCAATCCTTTGGTCAGGCAGCTGTCCTCTAAATTTCCAGGTGTAGACTGGTGAGTGCATCCAGGGCTGCATCTGTTAATTGAAACAAGCCAATTAGTATCCCATTGATTTCTAGGGCCTTATTTTTTTGCCAGTGCCTTCAATGCAGCTTCCACCTACTCCTTCATTTCCATTGGCTCCTGCTCATATGGTACTTCTTGAAAGTTTTCCGTGTCAGACAGTTCTTTTTGGCATAGCTATTCTGTGTTTTCCCTCCATCTTCTTTGGATGCTTTCTGGGTCATTCAATATCTTGCCCATAGCACCTATCAATATTGTGACTCAAAGCTTCAATTTTTTTTTTCAATTCTCTTAGCTTGAGAGTTATAGAGTGAGTTTTCCCCTTTTTATTCTCCAATTAAAGGTCATTATAATAGTTTGCTTTGTCCTCTTGCACTGACCTTTCAAATCTTCTGTTCAGCTCTTTTACTTAGGTATGTTTTCTCTTTGTTTTGGCTTCCTGATGCTCTAGTGCAATTTTTAGAGTCTCTTCTGACATCCAATTTGGTTTTTTCTTTCTCATCTGTCTTTGTAATGACCTTTTGCTTTTTTAATGGATGATATCCATGAATTTGGAAACTATCAAACAATATTAATAATATCACATGCAAACAAAATACTTCTGAAGATCATTTAAAAAAGGACTAGAACAGTACATATATAGGGAACTGCCAGAATCTCAAGGAGGATTTAGAAGAGGTTGTGACACCCAGGTTATTATTACTGATGTCAGATGAATCCTGCCTGAAAGTAAAGCATAACAGAATTTATTTATGCTTTATTGACTATTCAAAGACATTTGACTGTGTGGGTCATAACAGGTTATGGATAACTTTGAGAAGAATAGGAATCCCAGAGCACTTAACTGTGCTCATGAGAAACCTATACCTAGACCAGCAGGCTGTTGTCTGAACAGAGCGAGGGAACACTACATGGTTTAAAATTAGGAATGGAGTGCATTGGGGTTGTATTCTCTCTCAATATGTGTTCAGTCTGTATGCTGAGCAAACTATCTGAGAAGCTGAACTCTATGAAGAGAAATGTGGCATCAGGATTGGAGGGAGACTCATCAATAATCCTGTTACGCAGATGACACAACTTTGCTGAAAGTGAGAATGACTTGAAATCCTTGTTGCAGAAGATAAAAGAATACAGCGTTCAACATAGGTTGCATCTCAATGGCAAGAAAACAAAGATTCTTACCACTGGACTGATAGGTAGCATCATGATAAATGGAGAAAAGACTCAACCTGTCAAGAACTTCATCTTACTTGGACCCACTATTAACACCCTTGGTACTAGCAATCAGGAGATCAGGAGACATGTTACATTGGCAAAGTTTGTAGTTAGGGACCTTTCCAAATTATTAAGGAATAATGATGTCAGTTTGAGAACTAAGGTGTTTCTGATTCAGGCTATGGTCTCTCTGATTGCTTGCTATGAATTAAGATGATAAAATAATTGATGCCTTTGAGCTGTGGTGTTAGAGAAGAGCGCTGAACATCCTATGGACTATCAAAAGAACAAACAAATATGTCTTAGGAAGGGTACAGCCAAAATGCTCTTTGGAGACAAAAATGATCAGGCTTTGCCTCACATACTTTTGGCATGTTGTTAGAAGGGGCTTTTCCTTCAAAGCATCATCGTGCTCTGAAAGGTGGAGGGTCAGTGAAGGAGAGGAAGGCCCACAATCCGGTGAATTGACACAGTAACTGCTGCACTGAGCTGTAGTGTCTCAGGAGGTGTAAGGATGGCACAAGATAGAACAAGGGTTCAGATACGTTGTACATAGGGTTGCTATGGGTCATGCTTGATGGCACCTATCAACACGAACCATGGTAGAAATTTAAACAGTAAGACGATTGGTGTTGTTATTGTTATTGTTATTGTTATTGTTATTGTTATTGTTATCACTGAGTTACTTCCAGGTTTTCAGAGGCTTTAAACCACATGGGAAGAGATTGTTTATCTTTTTTCTAGTGGAGCAGCTGGTGGATTTGAATCCCAAGCCTTTGAACTGGCAGCACAACTTCTTAGTACTAGGTCACCTAGTTAGTTAGAGTTCCCTAAGAGGATGATTGTTGTTGTTGTTGTTGTTGTTAGGTGCCATCATTTACAACTCATAGTGACCCTGTGAACTGTATTCTGTGATCCATATCCTGTCCTATCCTGTCTCATTCTCATAATCTCGCACGCACTCAAGCCCATTGCTATAGTCACTGTGTCAATCTACCTGGTGGAGGGTCTTCCATTCTTTGGCCATAGCTCCACCTTTCCAAGCATGATATATCTTTCCAAGTTATAGCCTCTCCTAACAAGATGCCCAAAGTATGTGAGATGAAGCTTTATCATCTTTGTCTTCAAGAAGCACTCTGGCTGCATCTTCTACAAGATATACCTGTCTGTTGTCTTGGCAGTTCATGAGATCTTCAGTACTCTTCTCCAACACCATAGTTTAAAGGCATCAATTTTAATTTCATCATCTTTATTTATTCTCTATCTTTCAGGAGCAAAGCAAGTGATCCAAAAGATCATGGCCTTAATTAAGTGCGCCTTGGTCCTCAAACTGACGTCATTGCTCCTCAATAATTTGGAGAGGTCCCTGACAATAGACTTTCCCAGAGCAATATGCCTCCTGATCTCCTGACTATTGGTATCAAGTGTATTGATTTTGGAGCCAAGTGTAAGTTGAAGTCACTAACAGTTTCAATCTGTTCTCCATCTATCATGATGTTACCTGTAGGTTTACTGGTGAGGATTTTTGTTTTCTTGATGTGAAATTACTTTGAAAACAGTATTCACTATCAAGGGCTGCAAAAGAAAATAATTTGTCTTCTTATTTTTTCCTGGCATGCTAAGTCAATTTGAAAGAATAAAAAAAATAATCATTGACTTTACATTTAAAAGAAAATAAATTCCCAGAACAGGTATCTGTTTAAAGAGATTCCCCAGAAACTTCTGTCATGGCACCATAAACAAGCATGTGACTACAAGTTCAGCAGAACTGGCACAATTTCAGTTCTCTGTTGACCAAAATCAGCCGTAAAACCAAGGTCCTTGTCACTTGTTGCATTTCTGTTACACTCTTGATAACTTCGCCAATGTGAAAGCTGTTGCCACTGAGTTGCCTGCCAGCTCATAGAAACTCTGCAGGATGGAATAGAAGTGTCCCATTTCTTTCTAAGGTTGTTAACTTTATGGAAGCAGATTGCCACACCTTTCTCCCATAAGGAAGCTGGTGAGTTAGAACTGCTAGCCTTATTATTTAACCATTGGGCCACCAGACCCTTTTTCTTAAAGAACCGATTAAAAAAATAGTTGAAAAGCCACTAATGAATCTGAATGAATTGAGCAACCCAGTATTTTTCTATTTCGCTGTGTCAGAATGAAATGATACTGTGAGGCAATGCAACTTAAATAACATTTTTTAAAAGTATTCAGGCAATAAATGAAGACCTGGAGCCTCATGCCAGGGCTGCCTTGCGGCATTCCAGACGAGTCACCTTGAGCTTTGTTCTTCTTCTGCCAAGTGCAGAATACTAATGTTGTAGGTTAATGCATATAATGAGCTTAGATGCATATAAAAAGCCTAGCACTTCAGAAGAGCCCAGAGGACTACTGGCCATTGCTATTCTCCCTGTGAGGAACACGAAGTAAATAATAAATGGTGATTTTTTCCTTAAGGCTGCCACTGTTAGCCAATTGGAGTATATTCTCACAGAACACTAAGCATGTGATTTAAATCAAGAGAGGATTATAAAAATAGGAATATTAACACTACTTTAGGAAGGACATGGCTCACCAAAGGCTAAGTGCACAGTTTACAAATAATCCTTTAAAATAAATTTTCATCCAAACCCTAATTTCTCTATCACTTCATAGTTTTTGTAGGTAGTCAGGAAGATATTGGAAGAAAATACAAGGTAGTATAGTTACCCATGAAAGAGTTTATAGATCAAATATACTCAAAATTCACAAACTGTCCTTATGAATTGAATATTGACAAGTTTTCTGGGCAAACAGCCAAACTATGGGGCTGAGTCTCTCTCTCTCTCTCTCTCTCTCTAACTTCATGTATATCTATATTGTGTTTTTTCAAATTGGCTTCCTATGTATTCTATTTCTGGTTTGAGAGGAAAGCAGTTGCTTAGCAACCAGTCATTTCTGCTTGGCTGATGTGTATAATGAAAAACCATGCAAACCAGAGGCAAATAATTCCATTGAGTAAAAGTGTCCAGTTACCGGCTTTAACAGCTAACTTGGCTTCCAACTTAGAAATCTAGCTTAGAGTTCATTTTGTGGTGGAGATAAAATATGAAATAGAATTCTAGTATGGTATTTACCAGTTATTTGTAAAGAATACATATTGATTCATAAGAATATGCAAGCTACCACTGTGGAAAGCATTGTGGCACTTTCTCAAAAAGTTGCAAATAAAGATACCATTTGACCCAGCAATTCCACTACTGGGAATATACCCTAAAGAGACCATAAATGACATCCAAGTAG
>NW_006400068.1:2323934-2339917 GCF_000299155.1 Elephantulus edwardii | reverse complement strand
AAGGAGAGGAGCAAATGGGGGGGAGGGGGGAGGGGTTTGTGCGGGGAGAAGGGTGCAACAATGAATGAATGGAATCCCAAAATCTCTGTAGATGTTCACTGAAATGAAAAATAAACAACCTAAATTAAAAGAAAAAAAAAAAGAATATGCAAGCTAATATATGTATGCCTATATATAAATATATGTAACATGTAATATATCTATACATATATGAATATGAGTCACATTCAACTCAATGACAATAACAACATATGAATATAGAATATATTTTTGTGTACATAAAGTTATTTATTATCTAGATAAACACATATATATAAATGAGAAACTTTAAAAAAATCCTTGGAGTTTTAAAGTAGGTGTTTAATGTTTCAAAAAGGAACTATTCCCATCTTCATATCAATGAGGGAAAAACTAAAATATATGTATGCTGAATCCTCAAGTTGTATCCAATAAAATTGACAACAGATACATTTTTTTTATTAATTTTAAAACTTAATAACAAGGTTCTATTTGTCTTTTCATTGATTTAGATTTTCAATTAAAGGGGGGAAAAGAGGTTAAGTAATATGAGGATAAGAGATACTATGTTGGTGAGAGTCTATTGGCTAATGGTAACAAACACTGATGTTGACCAATTCACACTAAAAAAAATATTTATTAGAATGACAGAATTGTGGTGGTGAGAAGCTCAGAATTGGTGGTATGTTGAAGAGAACAGGACTTGAAACTGGGCTAGAACTTTGGGTGCTCCAGAAAATTTCTCCGGGCCAGAGCTACTACTACTTTCTGTGTTTCAAATTTTAAAAAGTCCAAAGGAAAGTACATGCCTGCTTAATTCCTCATACACCTGCTTCTTAACTGGGATTGTTATTGTTGTTGTGTACCTTAAATCAGAAAAAACGCACAGCTGACCCTCCAGTGGGTTTTCAAAGGCAGTAAATTGCCCAGGAGGAGAATGCCCATTTTCTCCTGTGGAGCACCTGGTGGATTCAAACCACATTCCTTTGCATTGGCAGCACAGTTCCTTTCCACCAAGCCACCAGCTCTCCTTTGACTGAGGTTAGTGGGAGTCAAAGAAAGGTCTGATCTCTTCAACTTCCATGGAGCCCTGCATCTAGATTTACGAGAGTGAAAACTACATCAGAATTATCTTTTTTCAAAAGAAAATTGGGATGTCATTAAGGAGCAAAGTTTGGATGCTAGAGATATATATGTGGCTATGAAGGGGTACAACCTATATAATAGTACATATATTCTCTCCGTTATAGCACGCATACACACTAATATATGTATATTCTCTATTAAGGAGTACTTATGGTACAACAGTAAAGCACTCAGCTATTAACCAAAGTTGGATGGTTTAAACTCACTTACTTTGAAAGAGAAATAGCTAGCAATCTTTTCCCTTAAGTATTGCTGCCTACAAAACAATATGGGTCAGTTCCACTTCATCAAATGGGGTTTTTGTGAGTCGAAATTAACTTGTTAGCACCTAACTAAAATTCCTATAGTAATAGCTCTCTAGGGTCTGAAACTGATTAACTGGAGATTTTGTTTTAACTTTCTTATGCTCCTCATTTCTAAAGTGGCTATAAAAATATTATTAACTTCATCTGTTTCCTGAGTAATGAAAAAAATTAGTGTAGTTGGTGATAATTGAATCTTTTGAGCCTGAAAGATTATCTGCAACTACAATTGCCATTGCAAAGCAGTGGTGTTTGCATATTTTTATAGGCAATTTTGTCAAGAGTTAATTTTTACCATTTTAAGCTGAATTACCAGGAGATTTCAGAAGTGTATAGCATCATAAAAATTCTATCAAAAAGTAATGAGGGTCTTTGACTTTAATTTTTCACCTAATGTAGGGGGAAAGCCAATAAACTAAGTCACTTCTTTCACTTAACTGGGTTTTTGATTCGAAGAAAAACTTAGACTATAATGAAAGAGGTTGCCCTTATTTCTCTGGAGAAGTAATGCAGCTTTCATGTTCTTCCTTTTTTATTCAAATTTTATTGTTGGTTTGCTTACAAAGATCATTTAAACTTTGTTTCACACTATTCCTCATTCACATTGTGTTTCATACAATCATTCGCTTGCATTATGTTTTATAAAATTACTCACCATTGAAATAGGCCCATCATTACCCTCTCTTTTCAGGTTCTGGCCAGATCTTTCCTATTTCCTTTACCCCCTCCCTCCACCCACTAAATTATGCAACTCTGTGATTTCACAAATATTTTCCTTTAACCTAAACAACAAAAACAAAAACTGTCGCAATTTGAACCAGACACTTGAATATCCTTGCGATGGCCAGTGAAAAATAAATGGACAAGCTCCTCAAATCTTTCTCTCTGTTATAATACAAAGCCACTATTTGAAATAAAAGTCAAAACAACATGCTTATACAAGAGAGAAGCTTATTTCTTTCTTAATAAGTAGGCAAGCTTAAGTCGGCAAGGCTGATTAGGTGGCTTCCGCTTGCAGAGTGCATTAAGTAGGTGTTGGTATCATCCAAGCATTCCATTCTTGCAGAAGGTACTTCAAAATGTGGAAGCACAGAGGTGAGGATGTGCGGGGGAGGGAGGGATTAATCACGGGGTCATACAATTTGATAATTGGGGGGCTTGGGAAAAGGGAAGGAACTGGTGTGAAAAACAACATATTAGAATTTTGTAAATAAACTAGTATAATAAACAAAATAGAAACATGAAAGGTAATTTATTTCTGAGTGGTGGAATTCCATGCTAATACTCTCTGCCTTTTGTCTTTTTGTGGTTTTTAGATGAAAAGAAAAATAATTGATATATTCTCACTTAAAACAAACAAACAAACAAACACACAAACAAGAAAAACAAGTAAAGGAAACTAAAAGCTATATTCTCATTTCCTAGCAAGACTTGGATTAGTGCAGCAAAGCAGAAGTTCTCACAGCCTCATCACCAGGAAGGAGGTAGCTCTGGAAGCAACCTTTCCTCAGACTCCCAAAGTTCACCCTATTGGCAATAATATCTTTTCAAGCAGACAAGGACAGATTTTTTGGTGAACTTTAAACTCCAGGTATGTAAATTTTACTTAGTAAAGTTTTAAGACTAGTAATGATATGAGTCATGCTACATTTTCAGCACCTAGTCCAAGAAGTTCTACATAAATAGATGTTTAGTAAAACACTGTTGGATACTTAAATGATTGATAAGATGGATAAGATTATGGAACAGAAGAGATGATAAACAAGAAGCAAATAACACACTTGGAAGTAGAATTACTAGACTATGCTCAAAGAATGAAGGGAGGTAGGAGAAGTAGGGTTAAAGATAATACTGGCTGCATGAAAAGATGGAGTAATGGTGGGCATAGTTCAATGGTGGTTAATTTTATGAAAAACAATATTCCACCAAAGCTGTCCATCAAATATGAAGGAGAAATTAAATCATTTGTAGAAAAGAAGGAACTTAGGAATTTGTGAAAGCAAAACCAAAAATACAATTTTAAGGGAAGTCCTACACACAGAGATACCAAAAGAAAATGGATGGACCATAGCAACCTGAAACAACAGAAAGGGAAACACAGCAAAATGGCAACAATAAAACCAGGCCTGTCCTGCATAGTGGAGTGGACCTGGGGGGAGGGATTATAAAACAATGGAGGAACTTGTCTTTTACTTTTCAAATAGAAGAGGGTACTGGGGGTGGGGGGGAGTAGTGTGCAGGGAGAAAAGTGCAACAATGAATGAATGGAAATCCAAAGTCTCTGTAAATTTTCATTAAAAGTAATTAAAAAAAATGAAAAAAACCCCAGGTCTGTCAATAATCACATTTAATGTGAATGGACTAAATTCACCAATTAAGAGAAAAAGAGTATCAGAGTGGATAAAAAAACCCCCAAAACATAGTCTATCGATATATTTCCTGTAAGAGACACATTTAAAAAAGGAGGAGAAAGACTCAAAAATCAAAGACTGTGTAAAAGATACCAAGCAAATGGCATCTACAAAAAAGCAGGAGTGGCAATACTAATCTCTGATAAAACAGACTTCAGGATGAAAACCACCATAAAAGATAAAGCAGGGCACTATATAATCATTAAAGGCACAATAGATCAAAAAGACATAACCTTGGTCAACATCTATGCACTGAATGATAGACTTGCCAATTACATAAAACAAAGGTTAATAGAATTGAAGAAAGAAATAGTGGTAGGAGACTTTAACACACCACTCTACAAAAGGATAGGTCATTTCAAAAGAAACTTAACAAAAAATGCAGGAAATCAATCTATACAATAAGCTAACTTGACCTTGTGGATGTATTCGGGGTACTGTACCCACCTAAAAATCAATTTTGTTTCTTTTCAAGTGTATATGGTACATCTCCAGAACTGACACAAAGCAGTTAAAAAACATTGAAGTAATACAAAGTATCTTCTCAGATCACAATGCCATAAACCTAGAAATTAACCAAAAGAGAATAAAATTTATAAAACCACCCATGTGGAAGTTGAACAACACTCTGTTAGAACATGATTGGGTGACAAGAGAAACAAAGAATGAAATAAAAATGTTCCTTGAAACAAATAATAATGAATATACAACATACCAAAATCTCTGGGATGTAGCTAAGACAGTCTTTAGGGAACAGCTCATAGCAAGAGGCACACAAATAAAAAATTAAAAAGGAGCAAAATTAATGATCTAACTCAACACCTTCATCAAATAGAAAAATAGCAACAATCTAACCCGACAGCTTCTAGAATAAAGGAAAATTATAAGGACAAGAGCTGAAAGCAATGAGATAGAAAACAAAAACAATTGAAACCATCAATAAGACCAGGAGCTGATTTTTCAAAAGGGTCAATAAAATTGACAAACACTGGCAAAATTAAGAAAAGGGGGAAACAGAAGACACACGTTACTTGATTAATTAATGAATAAGGTAACGTCACAACAGAACCATGCCCTATCCAGATTGACATGGGCAGATGTAAAACACTTGAACAGACCCATCACAAAAGAAGATTTTGAGCAGGTCATAAAAAGACTTGCCCACAAAAGAAGTCCTAAACCAGATTGCTTCATGGCTAATTTCTACCAAACATTCAGAGAAGATCTATCATTAAATCTGCTTAAATTATTTCAATAAATAGAAAAAGAAGGAACATTACCAGAGACATTGTATGGAACAAACATAACCCTAATACCCAAACAGGGCAAAGATATTACAAAAAAAAAAAAACACCCAAAAAACAAAAAAAACCCTACAGACCAATATCTCTTATGTACATAGATGCAAAACTCCTTAACAAAATCAGGCCAATAGAATCCAAAGGCATATCAAAAGAATAATTCATCATGTCCAAGTGGTATTCATCAGAGAGATGCAAGGATGGTTCAACATAAGAAAAACAACAAACGTAATTCATCACATTAACAAAGCAATAACAAGATCACACGATCCTATCAATTGATGCAGAAAAGGCCTTTGAAAAAAATCCAACATCCCTTCTGATCAAAACACTAAACAAAATTGGAATAGAAGAGAATTTCCTTAACATTGTGAAAAGTTTATATGTAAAACCAAAAGCCAATATAATTCTCAATGGAGAAAAAAATAAAAGCATTCACTTTGTGAACAGAGACCAGACAAGGAAACCTCCTGTCATCATGCCTATACAATATCGTATTGGAAGGACTTGCTAGGGCAGTATGGCAAAAAAAGGAGATAAGAGGGGTCCAGATCGGCAAAGAGATAATGAAATTGTAATTATTATATGATAGTGTATATAGAAAACACTAGGACTCAACAACAAAAAAACCCTGCTAGAGCTAGTAGACCAATTTAACAGAATGGTAGGTTACAAGATCAATATATATACATCTATGGGATTCCTCTACAGTAATAAAGAAAATTTAGAGGAAGAAAATGAAACAATATACCATTTACATTAGCCAACCACAAACTGAGATACTTAGGAATAAACCTAACCAGAAACCCAAAAGATCTGTACAAAGAATACTACAAAACACTTCTGTGAGAAACAATAAAAGACCTAAATAAGTGGAAAAATTGTCTCTGTTCATGGATAGGAAGACTCAATATAGAGAAAACGACAATTCTACCAAAAGCAATCTAGATGCTTAATGCAATTCCAATACAGATACTTGATTCATTTTTCAAGGAGATCAAAAGGAGAATTGTCAAGTTTATTTGGAGAGGAAAGAGACCACGAACAAACAAAGCACTTGTGAAAAACAAAAATGAAGTGGGAAGCATAGCACTCCCAGACCTCAAAACCTACTACATAGCAGTAGTAACCAAAACAGCATGGTACTGGTACCAAAGACCAAGCACAAAGACCAATGGAACAGAATTGAGAACCCAGAAATTAACCCATCTATCTATAGTTAATTGATACTCATAAGGAAACAAAATCGATCATATAAGGAAATGTCACTCATGGTGGATGGTGTTGGGTGGAGCTCCCCAATTAAAACAAGCTTGGAAGAACAAGTGGCATTCACCTCTGTAAATAGTTTGGCTTTGGAAACCCTATGAACCTGGAGAAAGGATGAAAATCACGCAAGTGTTGAGGACTTTTGTTCATAGGGTTGCTATGAGTGACCTACAATTCGACGACACTTGACAACAAACAGGGAAATGTCAACCTGTTCAACAAATAATGCTAACAAAAACTGTACTGCTACTTGCAGAAAGCTAAAGCAAGATCCACACTTCTCAAAATACTAAAAAATCAACTCAAGAAGGATCAGAGATCTATGCATAAAACCCAAAACCATAAATACCATAAGACAAACTTGGACCAAGCTTAGAAGGCATTGCCTATGGTATAAAGAGGGTGTCAAATACATCCAGAAATACCCAACCAGCAGAGGACAAAATTGATGAATGGGACCTTCTAAGTATTAAATCCCTGTGCACATAAAAAACCTTTTCTCAGTAGAGTGAAAATAAAACTTTCTGACTGGGAAAAGTATTTGGCAATAGTATCTCAGACAAGAGTTTCATAACAAAGATATACAGAATCCTACAGGGCCTTCAGAAGAAAAAGAATAATAACACAATTACAAAATGGGCAAGAGACATGGAAAGGCTTTTTACAGAGGAAGACATTCAGATGGCCAACAGACACGTGAAATCATTGGCAAAGAAAAACCACAATGAGATACCATCTCACTCCATAGCAGTGGCAAAGTTTAGGAGGACAGCAAGCAATAAATGTTGGAGAGGATGTGAAGAGATAGAAACTCTCATGCACTGTTGACTGGATTGTAAAAGGGTGCAACCACTCTGGAAAGCAGTTTGGCATTTCCTTGAAAAGCTGATCACAGACATTCCATATGATCCAGAAATCCCACAGCTAGGAATATACCTCAAGGATATTAGAATGCAGGCACAAATGGATATTTGCACACCAGTGTTCATAGCAGGTTATTTTCACCATTGCAAGAACATAGAAACAGCCCAAATGTCCAACAACAAATGAGAGGATTGAGAAATTGTGGTACATTCACGCGATGGAATGCTAACAGTACTCAGGATCAACAATTTAAAAAATTACTGCATAACTTGGGAGAGACTAGAGGACATTATGCTGAGAGTGAACTAACTCAGTCTCATAAAGATGAAGACTGCATAAAATCTTAATTGTAAAAACAGAAGGATAACTAGTAAAAAAGTGTATGAGGACCCAAGGGAGGAGGGGTTGGGTGGGAAAAGGGGGAATCAAAGGGTCACATGATTTGGTGGTAGGTGGGGGAAGAGAATGGAAAAGATCCTGGGGGGATCTGGAAAGACAGGATAATGATGGGCATGGTTTAATGATGAATGATTTTATAACACCTAATAAATGAGATGAATTGAGGCAAAAAAAAAAAAAAGTCCACAGCAACCAAGATATAATCTTGAATCAATTCCATAGAAATTGAAAACCAAGGATAGAAAATAAAATAAGTTGTGGGATGATATCAAGGATATCATCAATGAAGAACCAAAAAGGTCATTACAAAAACAGAGGAGAAAGAAAAAACTGAAGTGGATGTCAGAAGAGACTCTAAAGGTTGCACTGGAACATCAAGAAGCCAAATCTAAAGGAAAAGATGTTGAGGTGAAAGAGCTGAACAGATAGCCTCTAAGGGCAGCTCAGGAGGACAAAGCGAAGTTTTATAATGGAATGTGCAGAGAGCTGGAATTGGAGAATAAAAAGGGAGGAACTTGCTCTGCATTTCTCAAGCTGAAAGAACTGAAAAACAAATTTAAGCCTCGTGTTGCAATGGTGAAAGATGCTATGGGCAATATATTGCATGACCCAGAGAGCATCAAAAGAAGATGGAGGCAATACATAGAGTAACTGTATCAGACAGAGTAGATTGACACTGAAAAATTTCAGGAAGTATCATACAAACAGGAGCCAATGGTAATGAAAGATGAAGTGGATGCTACATTTGAAGGCATTGGCAAAAAATAAGTCTCCAGGAATCGTTGGGATACTAAATGACTTATTTCGATTAACAGATGCATCCTTGGATGCACTCACCAGTGGATATTTAGCAGGATTAGAATGAGTAAATGGTTCTGTATATCCCAGAAATGAGCACAAAGTGGGGCTGGTGAAAGAGAGATATTGACCAACGAGTAGGACACTTCTCTATTAGTATACAATCTGTCGTGAAACTGTTTCACAGTGAATAAAAATAAAACTCCAACACAAACTTTCATAAATATCCAAAGGCTCAAGAAAAGAAAACTAAGCCAATTTACCCATCATCCAATGTCTCATTCAGAGTTCAATCAGTAAAGTAAAATTGTATGTATGTGCATGTGTGTGTGTGGTTATTTATATAATGTAGGCTACAGAACTACAGAACAATATCATTGATTTCACATGCAAGGAAGATTCTACTGAAGATTATCCAAAAACGACTGGAACAGTACATCAGCAGAGAACTGCCAGAAGTCCAGGCTGGGTTTAGAAGGGGTCGTGGTACTAGGGATATTGTAGCTGATGTTAGATGGATCTTAGCTGAAAGCAGAGAATACCAGAAGAACGTCTATCTGTGTTTCACTGATTATGCAAAGGCATTTGACTGCGTGGATCATAACAAACTGTGGCTGACTCTGAGAAGAATGGGAATCCCAGAACATTTAATCGTGCTAATGCGAAACCTATACTTGGACCAAGAGGCAGTCGTCAGAACAGAGCAGGGCAACACTGCATGGTTCAAAATTGGGAAGGGTGTGTGTCAGGGATGTGTCCTGTCTCCATACCTTTTCAACCTGTATGCAGAGCAGATTATCCGAGAGGCTGGGCTCTATGAGGAGACGTGTGGCGTTAGGATTGGCGGACAATCTATCAACAATCTGCGTTATGCAGATGACACAACCTTGCTCGCTGAAACTGAGGAGGACCTCATGCACTTACTGCAGAGGGTCAAGGACTGCAGACTTCAATATGGACTGAGGCTCAATGTTAAGAAGACAAAAATTCTCACCACTGGACCAATCGGTAGCATCAGGATGGATGGCGAAGAGACTGAGATTGTTCACAGCTTCAGTTTGCTCGGCTCCATGGTCTTGGCCAGGAAATCAAAAAATGTATCGCGATGGGAAAGTCTGCGGTTAGGGACCTCTCCAAAATACTGAAGAGCAACAGTGTCTCTCTGGAGACTAAGGTCTGCCTGATACAGGCCATGGTTTTTGCAATCACTTGTTATGCATCAGAGAGTTGGACAATGACCAGGGAGGATAGAAGGAGAATTGACGCCTTTGAGCTGTGGTGCTGGAGAAGAGTATTGAATGTACCATGGACTGCCAAGAAAACAAACAGATTCATCGCAGAGAGGATTAAATCAGGCTGCTCCTTGGAGGCAAGGATTCTGGGGCTTCGTCTGACATACTTTGGACATGTTGTAAGGAGAGACAGGTCTCTAGAGAGGGACATCATGCTGGGTAGAGTGGAGGGACAGCGCAGGAGGGGACAACCCTCTATGAGGTGCATTGATTCAGTGACTGGGGTACTAGGGATGGGTTTGTCAGAGGCAATGAGATTGGCACAGGATAGAGCACGGTTTAGGGCTGTTGTACATAGGGTCGCTATGAGTCGCAAATGACTCGACGGCACATAACAACAACAACAACAGGTTATATATATATGGGGGTAGGTGTGTCAGAGACAATAAGATTGGCACATGATAGAGCAGGGTTTAGGGCTGTTGTAGATACGATCACTATGAGTTACTTGATGGTACATAATGATGATGACGACAACAACAACAATAACAACAACAACAAGAACATGCACTGCAAAAGTTGATCATACTCAGTTGTTCAGTATGGAAATGATACAGTTTCTATAAGGCTATTCTTGCATCTGATGCTGGAGTTTGAGTCAAGAATTCAAGGCAGTCAATTAGGAAGGGATGGTGGATTAAAGTGGAGGAGAAGAATAATTAGCTGGAGTTCTAAAGCATGAGTTGGACCCCACAGGATGGTTTAAGAGTGCATAGAACTTTACCAGAACAGATGAAAGAAACAGATGAAGGAAAGCATGTATTTGGAAAAAAAAAGCATGTAATTAGGCATTATATGTACAACAATTACCAAACTGGAACAAGAACTACATTACAGAGTGAATTGAAAAAGGGAGAAGGGAAGAAAATGCACATCAATTAATGAGTAATAATCCAACTATTCTGAACACTTTTGTTAAAACTACAATTAAAAAAAAAAAGAATGGATTAAACATGTCTTAACTCTGATCTTGAGGGTTTGGGTGCCCAGCAAAGTCCTAGCTCTTTATTAAGGGACTAAACAGATTAACATCAAGAAAAAAATTAAAAAGATTTCCACCATAGGCCAATTGGCAGTACCATGACAAATGGAGTTGAGATTGAAGTGGTTGACAATTTCACCTTGCTTGATTCCACAAACAACATTCTTGGCACCAGCAGTCAGGCAATCAATCAAAAGAAGAATTACATTAGAAAAATCTGCTGGCAGTGTTATTTCCAGAATGCTAAAGAGCCGTGATACCAGTCTAGAGGCTAAGATGTGCCTAATTCAGGCTATAGTCTTTTCAATTTTAGTTATGGATTTGGACAATGACTAAAGATGACAGAAGAAGAATTAATGCCTTTGAGTCGTGGTGCTAGAGGAGAATAGTTAACATACCATGGACTGCCAAGAGAACAAATAGGTCTGTCCTGGAGAGGGTAAAACCAAGTTACTCCTTGGAGGCTAGGATTTTGAAGCTCTGTCTTATATACTTTGGGAATTTTGCCCATAGGGATCAATCCTTGGAAAATGACATCGTAGTTGGAAAGGTGGAGAGATGATACAGGTCCAGATGAGACAGAATAACACAGTAACTGGGGTAGTGGAAGTAGGCGTGTCAGACATAGTGAGATTAGCTCAGGATAGGGCAGGATTCAGAGCGATTGTGCATAGTGTCACTATGAGTCATAGTTGACTCGATGGCATCTAACAACAACAACAACAACACTACACATGCACAGCTGGACCAGGAGATAGATAAGCTAAAGTTCCAGACGAAAGTTAAGTGAAACAGTTGCAAGCTTGCCCAGTGTCTCATACCAATATACTTAGCCAATAGATAATCAAATGTATACTTTTGAAAAATGGCTTCAGTTTTACTTTTATACTCTCCAAATCTCACACAAGTATTCCTTTTGTGACACATTCTAACTGGAAACATATAGAAAAGGGAATCCTGGAAAGTAAAATTCAGTCTATCTAAGATTACACTCTTCAAAACTATCATATCCAATTTCAGCATTAACCAACACACGTTGTTGTTATTATATGCCATCGAGTTGCCTGTGACTCATAGCAACCCTATGTACAACATCTTAGAATCCTGCTCTATCCTGTGCCAATCTTATTGTCTCTAATGCATTACCTCAACACCCCCATTATCCCAGTCACCGAGTCAATTCATCTCATTAAGGGTCCTCCTCTCTTGTGCTGTCGCTCCATCCTCCCAAGCATGATGCCCCTCTCTAAGAACTGGTACCTTCTTGGAACATGCCCAAAGTATGTCAGGCAAATCTTCAGAATCCTTGCCTCCAAAGAGCAGCCTGGTTTTATCCTCTCTAGGACGAATCTGTTTGTTCTTGTAGGAGTCCATATATTCAATACTTTTCTCTAGCACCACAGCTTGTTGTTGTTGATTGCCTTTGAGATGAGTATGACTCATAGCAACCCTATGAACAAAAGGCCTGGAGCCCCTCTTCAACCATCGACATTTATCAAAGTGCATAGAGTTTCTGGAGACATGTTGTTTAGGAAGTGGATGCCCCTTCTGCTTCCAACCACAGTTCATAGTGGTCCTGAATTTATCAATTCTTCCACCCACTTTCTATCCTCAAGCTTATAATTTTTGGTTGAAAAGCCTATGCATCATAAAATTTTACCTAATATCCCTCTTGTACTTAGAAATTGACATTTTGCGGTCTTAAGACTATATCTTCAGGGATTGGCATAACACAGTTCTATTCTATTTTAGTGAATAATGACTTTGTTGTTATTGTTATGTGCCATTGAGTTGCCTGCGACCCATAACAATCCCATGCACAGCAGCTCTGAGCTCTTGCTTGTCCTGAGCCAGTCTCATTAATTCTGACACACCAATCCCCATTGCCCCAGTCACTGTATCAATCTATCTTATCTGGAATCTTCCTCTCCTGCACTGTCCCTCCACCCTTCTGAGCATGAAGTTCTTCTCCAAGGACCAGTCTCTCTTGGTCATGTGCCCAAAGTATATGAGATGGAGCTTCAAAATCCTAGCCTTCAAGGAGAAACTTGGTTTCATCCTCCCCCATACAGACATATTTGTTTTCTTGACTCTTTATGGTATGTTCAAGACTCTTCCCCAGCACCACAGCTCATAGTGAGTTAAAAAAGAAATAATCCTACTTTGGTTGAGTAATGATTGTTGTTGTTGTTGTTGTTATGTGCCTTTGAGTAGGAATCAACCCATAGCTGAATCTCCAGTAGGTCTTCGGAGGTTGTTAATCACGTAGAAGGAAATTGTTCATTTCGCTTTTCCACAGCAGCTGGTGGATTTGAACTGCCTACCTTCAGGTTTTGTAGCATTAGCCATAAAGTTGGCTTTTTTAGCCATTACAGTTAGTGCCTTTTGGTCTCTAGCTACGTTAACTAAAGACATGGTCTTGTAAATCATGAACCGCTGTGGAACTAGGATAAAAGAAAGAGTCCTTCCCACGTTGGGCAGAAAACTTGAGGTGAGCAAAACTTGTGGTGGCAAGACTTGGAAGACTTGGGATACTGGATTGGAGCAAGACCCTGGTGAGAGTGAGACCCTGGTGATGGTGATGGAAAGATTGTGACATTGCTGTGGAGAAACTGTGATGTGACCTGAGGCTTCTTGTATTAGTGCTAGCCACAGTAAAAGGCTTTTGCTATACTTGTCAGATGCTTGAAGTAGCAGCTGACTTATAACTGCTCTGAAGCAAACCTTACTGGATGATTTGGATTTGACTGTTATACTGAAACCAGAGCCTGGACTAATTGAGGAACTGTGGCTTGGCACTTAAGCTAAAAGCTGGACTTGCATTGAGTAATATTCTTTGCCTCCCCCACTCTCCAACTTACTTTCCTAATAAACTCCACTTTCAGTACCACAACTGAGTCTGTGAGTCAACAACAAATAAACAAACCTCTAGCTGCTGGTGGGGTTCTACAGGCACCATGGGGCTCTTTATCTGCTTTCTTCTCTGAGGTGGTGAGAGACTGTTATTCACACTTCGTCTGTCCCTTTCAGAAAGACTCATGGCACTGTGCCTCTATGTCCTGCTTTTTCCTTTCTACACAGGTTGGCAGTACAACTTCTTAACATTAGGCCAACCACAGCTGCCTAAGTAATGTAAAGGTCTTAAAAGTTTATCAGCAGCAATCTAAATTACAGTGAAAAGAAAAAATCAAAGATGCCTGAAAACCATTCTATAGCATTCATGAATCTTGTGAACTTTAACCTCCATAACACCGAAACTAGAACTAGAAGTTACTTGACTACCATTGCTGACTGCTCTGAAAGGAATGACATTAGATGGAATGGGAGATAAATGTAAAATAAAACTAAAAATTATTAAAATGACCAAGCTTAATTGATCTCACAGACTGGTGGCATTCCCAAGACTTTAGTTCCTAATCATCCTTTCAGGTTGATACTGAACTCATCCTATGTTAATACTCAGTAAAACAGCAGAAAGTAAACAATAACATCAGGAAAATACTTAGTTTTTAGACCAACCAACCATAGAAGAACAAATGGGCAGCATTTTTCCAGGGATAAAAGTAGGTGCGTGGATTCTTTTCAAGCAATTGCTATACTGTTGAGAGCCGGACAATGAATAAGGGTGGCAGAAGAAGAATTGATGCCTTTGAACTGTGGTGTTGGGGAAGAGTATTGAATATCTCATGGGCTACCAAAAGAACAAACAGATTAAATCTTGAAGAAGGTGCAACCAGAGTGCTTCTTGGACGTCAGGATAGTGAAGCTTTGACTCACATACTTTGTTGCTAGGAGAGATTTTTCCTTGGAGAAGGACATCATGCTTGGAAAGGTAGAAAGAGGGTCAATGAAGGAGAGAAAGACCCTCAGCCAGTTGGATTGGCACAGTCGTTGAAGCAATGAGCTCAAGTATGTCAGAGATTGTGAAGATGGCACAAGAAATGTATAGCTTCTAAAAATCAATTAGAGAGTCAGCTAGATGTCAGTTTCAAATTGAAAGCAATGAGCTGAACTGTTCAGAGAAATGTGTCTCTAGAGATGCTCCCTCTAGGAAGTATTTTTTAAAATGTCCTTTTACTTTCATGCCTTTAAGTAGAAACACTTTCTTCCTTTGCCCCATTGGTATAACTTGCACCTACACCCTTATACCATGGAGGGTGCTCTGGTAGTGGAATCCTTAGGGAGTTGCACTGCTAACTCAAAAGTGCTGTCTCTCTGGTGGTTCAACTCTGCCAGTGGCTCTGAAGGAGAAATATGGGTGATAGTAACCTCGGAAAACTGTTGGAGGGTTGACTGTGAATCCCTTATAGCAATGAGGTGGTTTGTTTGTTTGTTTGTTTTTGGTTGTTTTTTTTTAGTTTATACCATGGCTCCTACACAGTCAGGAACTTAGATGACACATAGTCATTTGGTTCCAACCAAGGACTGCTGGTTTGAACTCCCTTAGCTTTGTGGCAGGAAAGACTTGGTGATCTGATCCCATGGAGATCACAGCCTAGGAAATTTGGTAGAATAATCCTCTTCTGTCTCATGGACTTACTCTAAGTTAGAATCAACTCCACAGCACATAACAACAAAACTACACACTTCCTTTTTTAATTTATTTCCTGCTTATTAGGCCTGACATCTACAAAACAAAAAAACAGCCAAGCATCTTTGTATTCCCAGACATTTAGCAAATACTTTAGAATCAATTGCTAAATTAATGAGAACTTAGAAAAAAATTATCCAAGGTGCTAAAAAATGTACATTTGAGAATAAGACTATCAGTCTACACGACTTGATTCTGAGCCATCACGTATGCTGTATCTCAAAAAGCAGATTGGTACTCAAAATGAGAGGGCATCAAACAAACAGGTGAATTAGGTTCAAGCCAAGGGGGACTTCTGGGAATCAGACAGGACAATACAAGAGAATGACAGAATATCAGTGGAAAGAGATTAAAGAAAGAAAACACAAAGATAGATTATACAGAAGCAAGTCTACTTTTGGTCCCTCTCTTGAGATGTTTATCAATTTAAAGGTGACTCAAAAGGACAAATATTACATGATGCCACTGTTGTAGAATGGGACTGTCCTTGGGGCTGGGGAGAGACTGAGTAAGATGGGTTCAATAATGTGTACTGCACTGAAACAGAGGAGGGAGAGAACCGTTTAAAAGAGAGATGTAACTGGGTATTTCTGTCATCACAGGAGACTAG
>NW_006400068.1:2307068-2323404 GCF_000299155.1 Elephantulus edwardii | reverse complement strand
TTAAAGGTGACTAACAACAGTTATTATAATGTTAACTTTTAAAAATTGTAATGACTTTTTGGGAAAATGGGAAAGAATTGAAAAGACTGAAAATTTTAGAAGGACGCGGATTCCCTGGGGAAACAAAGACAGGTAAGGAAGTGAGGTGGGGTCCAGGTCACCACAAGTGGAATAATTAATCTGGGAAATGTAGACATATTTCTTTCTCTGAGGAAAGATGGAAGAAGGAAAAGTGGATGAAGAGTCACATGAATCTTAAGCAGAAGAAAGTTTTTGTCAAATGACTTTTATATCAATTACAAAAAAGAATGAGGTTGCAACTAGCACTTTGGAGAAATATGATTTACTAATGGATCTCTGGTGGCCTAGTGGCAAGAAGTTGTGCTGCAGTCCCAAAGGCATGAGGTTCAAGGCCACCAGCTGCTCCATGGAAGAAGGATGGGCAATCTCTTCCTGTGTGATTAACTGCTTCTGAAAACCCAACAGAGGGTCAGCTATGGATTAGTTCCAATGACAACAACAACAACAATGGAGAAGTTGTTAATGCAGTTGGCTAAGTACAACTTTAATAGTAGTAGGCAGGGTTTAAGTTTCCTAATCTCCACTGCAGTTGGTTTAGGTTTGTGTTTTCCTCAAAGAATTTCAGGTGGGAACTCACAGACTATCAAAATTTGTACAATTGTATCCAATTCTATTAGGTAAATCTAACTACATCTATGTTATGAGGTTGATAGCTTAATTACTAGGTTAATAAATGAATGATTTAGAGGCATTCTTTGATTGTATGTTTGTTGATCAGAGGCCAACTTCTTCCAAATTAATGTAAATTCTAAAAGAAATAAGAAAAGGTGAAAGTTTGTTACGTATGTTCATTTCTAAAAACTATTCTGATTTTAACCCCAAGTCAGAGATTAACAGATTAAGACAGTGGTGTTGTTAGGTGCCACCGAGTTGGTTTTTAACCTATGTGTAACAGAATGAAACACTGCCCAAGCCTGCGACATTGGAAGACTGTGAAAGACCAGAGATTTGGACTCATCCTCCACTGCCATTCAGTTGTGATCTTATTCATGAAGTCTACATTCCTTCGGAGGCACCTCTGGGTGGATTCCAGCCCCTAGCCTTTTGATCCAGACTTGTCCTCCCTCACTCATTCCTATCAAGTCAATTTAGACTTCTAGCTCACCCTCCATTGGGTTTCCAAACTGGCAAATCTTAATTGGAGAAGACTGCACCTCTTTCTCTTGTGGAGCCCCTGATGAATTTGAACTGCTGAAGATGCAGTTCAGGCTTTTTGTTAGCAGCACTACAAGCTACAGACTATGCTACCAGAGCGCCTTAGACCTATCCTAGTGATATACAGTTTGAAGCAGTGCAATGTGAACCCTAATTAAGAGTCACATTATCAGGGTATGTCCAAAGTCAAACGGGTCTCTAGAAGAATAAGGGATTTTGACTATTTTTCTGGTTTCATTATTTTGGTGTATGCCTTTCAGATCTTTTAAATATCTTTCTTTACCTATCAGATATTAAGCCTTTATGTTACCATTCTAGGTCTTTATTACGTAAATATAAGAAGAGTTGTTTCTTTTGTTCTCTCTGAATTGCACATACATATATATCAATTAAGGAGCTCTGGTGGCCTAGTGGTAAGAAGCTGCATTTCAATTTCAAAAGCAATTTGGGGAGGAGCTGGGTGGGCAGGGAAAAAAGTTCAACAGGTGAATGAATGGAAATCCAAAGTCTCTGTAAACTTTCATTAAAATAAATTTTTTTTTGAATGGTCAATCAGACATTATGTTTATTGTAATTAACACTTGGAACAGGACATCACTACATTTTGAATGGAGGATGGAGAACAAAACAAAATAAATGTGAGTAAATAAAAAAAAATCAATCTTTTTTTAAAAAAAGCACATGATTCTCTCTGCAGAAGGATGGACAATCTCCTCCTGCATGATTAACTGCCTCTGAAAACCTGCCAGAGGTTCAGCTGTGGGTCAGTTCCAACTTAGTGGTACACAACAACAACAACAACAACAACAACAACAACAACAACATATATGTATAGGTAGCCTAGTGGTAAGGAGCTGCACTGCCAACCCAAAGACACTCAGTTCAAATCCACTATTTGCTCTATGGAAGAAAGATGAGCAAACTCCTGTGTGATTTATTGCCTTTGAAAACCCTTTTGGAGGCTCAGCTATGGGTCATTTCAGTCTTGACCACACAGAACAAAAAAAGTATGTATTTCCCCTTTGGATTTCTGTCCTTCCTCCTAACCCTTAACATGTTTGTTTGGTTTTTATAAATTCAGGTTTGGGGAAAAGTTTACATAGCAGGTTAATTTTCTATTCCAAAATTCATATACACATTTTGTTCAGTAACACTGGTTGCATTCTCCACCTTGTAACAGCACTCTCTCCACTTAAGTTTCCTCTTCTCATTCATTCTGCTCTCCTGTCCCTTCCTGCCTTCTGAACTTTATCTCTCTTTTGTTCTTATATGGTTAATTGTTTGAAGTGATGCCTTCTTCTCTGATAGCATGGCTAAATTTATAGGTCTGTTGCATGGCTAAGGAACTCTCTACCAGCTGCTCCAAAGAAGAAAGATGGGCAATCTGTTTTCATGTGATTTGCAGTCTCTAAAAACTTACTGGATGGTCAGCTATGAGTTGGTTCTGACTCAATGGCAACAACAGCATTGTTTTTGTTTGGCCAAAAGTTGAGTTACAGGGTGCATTCAGATCTAGGCTCAAAGAATGATGCAGAATCAGCAAATACCAAGTAACACAAGTAGGAGCCTTTACCAAACAGAAACTTATTCTCTCACAATTCAAGAGGCTGAAAGTGAAATAACAGGTATATAAAATCTGACTTGGTGTTGGCTGTTTCTGGATTTGGAGGAACTTGATAGAATGCAACTATCTTAGTTATCTAGTGCTGCTTGTAGCACAAGTGGGTGCCTTTACCAAATAGAAACTTATCTGAGTCATGGCCTCAGGTTCCTGCCAGTCTCTGTTAGACCTAAATGAGTGCAGGTGAACTTGACCACACTTTGATATTGATCCAGAGAAACTGATTTTGAATATCTTGTTTCTAGAACTGAGAGAATAAATTTGGTTTTTTCTTTTCCTTATTTTATTGTGTATTAAAAACTACGGTCAGATACACAAAAACCAACTCAAGGTGGATCATGGACCTAGGACTAAAACCAAGGACTATAAAATTCATTACAGAAAAGCTAGGAACAACACTAGAAGTCCTAATCCACAACATAAACAGTCTTCCCAGTATCCTGGAAAAGCTACAACCAGGAGAAGATAACATAGATGAATGGGACCTTCTAAGACTCAAATCCCTATGCACATCCAAAAATTTCTCCAGTAGGGTAAAAAGGGAAGCCACTGACTGGGAAAAAGTATTCGGTAATAACATATCAGATAAGGGACTTATATCCAGAATTTATGAAATACTTGAGCACCACAACAAGATAAAGGTCAAGAATCCAATAGAAAAATGGGCACAGGATATGAACAGGCACTTCACCGAAGACAACATTCAGATGCCTAACAAACACATGAAGAAATGCTCAAAATCCCTAGCCCTAAGAGAGATGCAAATTAAAACAACTATGAGATATCATTTCACCCCAGTCAAAATAGCAAAATTTAACAGAACAGCAAGCAACAAATGCTGGCGAGGTTGTGGAGAAACTGGAACCCTGATTCACTGTTGGTGGGAGTGTAAAATGGTGCAACCCCTGTGGAAAGCAGTATGGCGCTTTCTCAAAAAGTTGCAAATAGAGATACCATTTGACCCAGCAATTCCACTACTGGGAATATACCCTGAAGAGACCATAGCTGACATCCAAGCAGATATATGCACACCCATGTTTATTGCAGCTTTGTTCACAATAGCAAGGAGTTGGAAACAACCTAAGTGCCCATCAACAAACAAATGGCTAGAGAAGCTGTGGTATATTCGCCCAATGGAATACTATGCTGCATTAAAAAACAAGAAACTCATGCAATATTATTCAAAATGGTTGACTCTGGAGAACATTATGCTGAGTGAAATATCCCAGTCACAAAAGGACAAATATTACATGATGCCACTGTTGTAGAATGGGACTGTCCTCCTTGGGGTTGGGGAGAGACTGAGTAAGATGGGTTCAATAATGTATACTGCACTGAAACAGAGGAGGGAGAAAACTGTTTAAAAGAGATATATAACTAGGTATTTCTGTCATCACAGGAGACTAGAGCGAGGGCTACATGGTGGAGGGAACCTGGGGGAGGGTTTGTAAAACAATGAAAGAATCTTTTCTTTTACTTTTCCATAATTTTTGGACTCATGTACTTATAACTTGTTAGTCAAATTTGTGTCTTCTAGGTTGCAACACCCCCATGATACATCTTCAAGGATATGAACATGTACGGCCAAGCACAATCAATAAGAGTGCATCTAAATTCCAAAATCAATCTCCATAATAGTCTATGTGTTTCCTACTGTCAAAGGGGCCCTTTAGAGTAGTGAGAGAAGATCTTCACCCTGAAAGCCACAGCGTCCCTTTTCAGCAGGAAGTAGCTAAGAGAATACGCCATCCCCTTTTCCTTATGACTCAGGGTGAAGTCTCTCTCAGGGAGGAGTGATAGGGAATGGCAAAGGACACACTGACAAAGATTAATCAGAACTGGCTTTGACAAGCACTGTGGCATTTGGACAAGAACAAACTGGGAGGAGGGTAGAGAGAATAGTGCAACAATGAATGAATGGAAACCCAAAATCTCTGTAAGTGTTTATGAAAATTAATAAAATATAGAAAAAAAAAACCTAAGGTCAGTATACTCAATCTACATTATTCACAGATTCTGGATTTTTGCCACTTCACCTAATTGCTAAAATCTCTCTGTATCCCAAAATGCAATACTTAATACTTAAATGGTTCTCACTTCATTTGTAGGCATAATTATGTCCAGGCAGAGGAACATGCACACTTTCAACTGAGGTATATAAAGGCTGACTTGGTATTTGCTGATTCTGGATTTGGAGGAACTTTATAGAATGTAACTATCTTAGTAATCTAGTGCTGTTGTAACACAAGTGGGTGCCTTTACCAAACAGAATCTTATTCTTTCACAATTCAGGAGGCTGAAAGGGAAATTCAGAATGTGGGCTCTAGTGGAAGGTTTTCTCTATCAGTTGTGGAGGAAGGTCTTTTACTCTTCCGAGCTTCTACAATTGAGCTTTCCTCATGTGGCTTGGCATTTCTCTTCTTCCATCTCTATTTGCTAACTTCATTTTTATATCTTTCATATCTCAAAAAATAACCTACACTAATCCTATCTCATTAACGTAATAATAAAGATAACCCATTTTCAAATGAGATTATAACCACAAGTGCAGAAGTTAAGATTGTTGTTGTTGTTATGTGCTATCGAGTTGCCACAGCGACCCTATATACAATAGCTTTGAAGCTTGCTGTATCCTGAGCCACACCTAATGCCATTGCCTCAGTCACTGAGTCAATCCAGTTCATCCAGGATCTTCCTCTCTTGTGCTGTTCCTCCACCCTTCCAAGCATGATGTCCTTCTCACGTGGCCAAAGTATGTGAGATGGAGTTTCAAAATCTTTGCCTCCAGAGAGCAAATTGGTTTCACTCTCTCCCAAAACTTTTTGTTCTCTTGGTGGTCCACGGTATGTTCAACATTCTTTCCAGTGCCACAATTCAAAGGCATTGATTCTTCTTCTGTCATCCCGAGTTATTGTCCAGTTCTCTGAGGCATAGTGAGTACTTGTGAAGACCATGGCTTGGATCAGACACACCTTAACAACCTGTTTACTGGTGGACACTATACAATCTTTAAGAAGAACTACTATGAATAATGAGGATTTCCTGTACATAGTAAAGTTTTAAGACCAGTATTTAAAAATTCTTTTAATAAGAAAACATAAATGCTTTAACTAAAAAAAAAAAATCTCTAAACAGTGCTGTTTAAAATTTTAGGGTTTTTTTTTGTTTTTGTTTGTCGTTTTTACAGAAAGTCACATAGTAAAACATACTCTCATACAACAGTTTTTATGTGTGCAAGTTCACTGACAATTTATACCGTTCTCATTTCTAAAATGCTTTAGAATAACTGTTGTCATTTTTATTTAATACAGGCAATTTTTGAAAAGGATATAATGTGCAAGGGAATTGTTATGAGCTCAACTACTGTTTAGTATAAAGATAAGTTCATTGCATAGTTTTTGTTGAAGTTTTAAAAGCTATTTACAAGCAATAGACCTGGGGTTCCACCAATCACATCACAATACATCCAGTAAATCTGGTTTCCAGGAAGAATTTAAAGTTCCAATAACAGTGATTATTCTATGTTAAATGTAGTTATTGAGTATTGAAATGTAATAATTTTCATAGTGTTAGCATTATAGATGGCCTTTATCTAACCTAATTTCCCTATGCTAGCTAATATGAGAAGAGGAAAAAAGCAGATGTTTTGTTTGTAGGTGACATTTGCATAGGTTGGAAGGCAACAGTGAACAGTACATTCTTGGATTAAGAGTGGAATTTAATAAAATATGTACACACACGTCTACATACATATATTTATTGTGTTGTTGTCATTGTGTACTATTAAGTTGGAACTGACCCATAGCTTACCCTCCAGTGCTTTTGTATTGGCAGCACACTGTAAGGCACCAGAGTTTATACATATAAATAAATAGATAAAAAAGATATATTATACATATATAAATTAATAAAAGAGTCAATCTTATTTTGAGATCTTTCAAAATCCTAATGATAACAGTTAGTTTTGTACATGGTGTTTGCAGATCACTTTCATATATCTATTCCTGTTTAATCCTTACAGATCTCTATATGAACTTAACAGGTCATTGCTTATTTTTCTTCTTTTATACAAAAAATGACACTCAGAGTAGTTACATGACTGGTTACATGAAAGGTCATAAAAAAAGCAGATTAAAAATTTGAGATTAGAAGCAGCATAAATCTCCTCCACAAAGCTTTTTATAGGGATCTTGGTTTCTCTTCACACGTCAGAGAAACACATTAATTTTAAAACCATGATTATGGTATTTATACTCTGATTCAGGGCCACTGTGGTCAATTTAATTAATCTATCAGTCTTCACATCTTGCTTAGCTCTGCCATAACTGTCAGACAACAATTCAAATTGTATTAGTACTCACAGAGTGTCTGATTTCTGGAGGCCAAAGAAGGATCCAATAATTAATACACAGCCTCATAGATATACACCTTTCTGATCAGAACCTCAGCTCATATTACCTACAGAATCAGAGAACATACAACTGAAAACTACCCAAAATGAGTTGTTTGTTGTTTTGTGCCGTCGAGTTGTTTGCCAGAATGAGTAGTCCCCTTAAAAAATACTCTGAGCAGAAATAATGACTCTTTCTTAGACACTATACTCTGTGCAAGGAGATTTTACTGCTGATCTTCCTCTGGTAAGGTGGGTCCGCTTAGGTGAATAGTAAGATTATGCTGTGTGTGGCTTACCTGTACCACCGCTGAGGAAGCAAAGAAAACACCTTCCAGCTATTTTATATTCCCCAGCCTACGTGACAAATTTATATTTTAACTTTGCTAGCAAATTTCTCACTAACAAATTTCATGCTCTCCTGACTTCTGGAATGAGAGGTGGTTAGCCCAGAATAATATCTTTCTAATAATGCTCACAAGCATTAGTGAATGGGGAAGGCAGTTTGTTCTGAGACTTAAAGATGACAGCAGGGAGAGGAAGTGAGAAAACCATGGCCACCTGGTTTGTCTGCATCTATCATGTATCTGGAACTGTGTAGGGGAAGAGAAAGAAAGTGCAGGGCTACCTTCAACGTGGTAAATTACTTCTGAAGAAGCTTTTCAATAGGGCATTTGTTGATTTTATAAACCTTCTTTCTGGAAAAATGGTAAGTATTATGAATTACCAATTTTTTTTGTATGTAGCAAGTATAAGTTATTTTGGGTGAGCATTTGTGAGAAGGTGCAGTTTAGCTTTCCTAACCCTTAGTTTCTAGGTAGTTGTAAAGAAGATAGAATCACGAGCCAACATTTCCCATTTGCATTGCCTTGGACTAAGTGGGCTGCAGAGAAGTAAAATGCTTGGCTATCAATTTTAGCCCACTGGTTCAAAACCAGACAAAATTTAGTTTCCAGTGTTCCATGAATAAATATGGGAGCCAGGTTTCTGGGATATTTTAATATCCCCTAAATATGGTGGCCTCAGGGTAAGAAGCTACACTGCAATCCCCAAAACATGTGCTTTGAATCCACCAGATGCTCTGCTGTGCCATTTACTGCCTCTGAAAACCTAATGGAGGGCCAGCTATAGGTCAATTCTGATTCAATGGCAACAACAAAAACATTAGGGAGGGAAGGAACCCTAGTGGAGCAGTGGATTATATGTTGCGTTTCTAGCTGAAAGGTTTGATAACTGTTGGTAGTTTGCAACTAACTACTTAAATTGGCAGTTTCAATCCACCCGACATATAGCAGGAGAAAGATGAGGTCACCTATTATTGTTAAGATTTATAGCTTGAGAAATCTGGTGAAGGGTCAAAATGATTTGGAATCAATTTCATGGCAGTGGATTTGGTTTTGATTTTTTATTATTTAGAAGGAGGTGAACCTGGACCTATGGACTAGATTGTTAGATGAAAGGTTAGTGTTTCAAGTAAACCTAGTAGCACCTCTGAAGGAAGCCCTGATGATCTACTTCCATAAAATCAGCCTTTGGAGACCCCATGTAACACAGTTCCTGATGTATATAGGGTCACTACGAGTTGGACTTGACTCAGTGGCAACTGACATGTCTACATAAATGACATGAATAATAAGAGAAAGAAAAAAATATGTCACAGTCTAGGAGCCTTTATGCAGGAAAGCCTGGAAGAGTAGGTTTGATTGAGAGATGAAAGGTAATAATACGTTCCAGGTGACAGGGTCTGTGCAGGTGTGTGGAGGCTGAAATAATACGTGGTGGCCAGGAAAAAAGGAACCTGGATCCTCACAGTGTGTGTGTAACTGAGCAATAAGAGGCGAATTGCTTGGTGCCCTTCAGACTTAGAGTTACTCAGGAACTGAGACTGACATTGCTAATGAACAACATCTTCTACAAAAGGAAGGGAACGTCTATAATCATAGGAAGCAAAATGAAAAAAGACAAAACAGTCAGAACACGCCTCATTCATTCCATGTCTCTGGCTGTAATTCTATGGGCACACCCTCTGGGGATTTACAACTCTGACTCTGTGCTCTCTGTGTTCATTTGAGGTGTGTGCACATGTGTGTTTGTGAAAATGTATTTGAGCACCTGACCACAAAGTTCCTTTTAGGAAAAGTGCCAGTGTTTAGGGAAATGTTTTAAGAGTACAACATAGCTTCTCAGGAGATAGGAAACCCAAAATTATGTTTACATAGTAAAATTATAGAAATTTAAGAGAAAAGGTAGTTGGGGAATGAGGGTAGGACAAGAGCCAGATATGGGAAACTGGAAAAAATAGGAGATAAGATATTTAGGCAAAAAAAACCCCAACAAACCAAAACCAAAAACAAAACCCAATAAAAAACTGTTGGTAAGAAATTCCTAGGACCAAAGTGATGGAAGTACTTTCAAGAAGAAGAATATTTAACTTTTTACACTTAAATGGCTTTTGACATTTTATGAAATATTCCCCATTGCCTTAAGTTTTTCACAACAGTTAGTTATACCTAGAACCTTGAATCAGTAAAATTTGAGGGGACATATATAAAAGATTTCAGTTTAAAGATCAAGGTGTGTCTGATCCAAGCCTTGGTATTTTCAATCATTCTCTATGCACCTGAAAGTTGGACAATGGATAAGAAAAACTAAAGAAGGATTCAAAACATTAGCCTTTGAATTGTGTTGGCAAAGAATATTAAACATGCCATGGACCTTGAAGAACAGATCTGTCATCTGTCTTAAAAGAATTGCAACCAGAGTGTTCCGCAGAGGCAAAGATAGTTGAACTTCGTCTCAATAACTTTGGGTATATTTTTAGGTGGAACCAGCCCATAGAAACAGACATCATGCTGGGAAAAATCAGGAAAAGAAGAATCTCATCAAGATGGGTTGACACAGTGACTCTCACAATGGACTTGAGTATGACAGAAAATGAGGGTAGTGGAGCATAGGGCAGGTTTATAATTTACTATTCACAAGGTGGCAATGAGTCAAAGTTGACTTGATGGCTCCTAACAACAACAACCACCACCACAACAGTAAATAAAAGGTGTTGCCTTGAGGACTAAAGAACATTTGTTCCAAACCATGGCATTTTGCTTCATGTGTATAAAAGCTGGACCATGAATAAAAAAGACTGAAGAATAATTGATACCTTTGGATCGTGGTGTTAAGAAATACTATTGAATATGCCATGGATTTCCAGAAGAATAAACACATCTGTGTTGGAAGAAACATAGCTAAAATGTTCTTTAGAAGTGAGGATGGTGGGGCTTTGTCTTACATACTTTGTGTGCGTTCTCAAGAGTGGCCTGTCTCTGGAGAAAGACATATTTGATAAAGTACAAGGTCAGCAGAGAAGGAGGCAAGTCCTTAAAATGGATTGACACAATGGCTTCGACAATGAACTTAAGCACAACAGCAATATTGAGACAAGCCAAGGGCTAAGCAATGTGTTTTTATGTTGTATGTAGAGCCACTATGAGTCAGAATGGACTTGACAGCATCTAACAACAATAACAATAAATAAAGGACCCATGTGACGGAATCAAGGCTACATTCAACGTGGGGCATAGCAATAATAATGTTAAGATAATCCATAGACTGAATGAAGTTGGGCTTAGTGGTGACAAAGAGAAATTCAGGCATATTACTCATCTACACTCCCCTATCCTTGGAAGAAATTAGGAAGTAAATATATTGTGTTTTCCACCTCATTTAGCAGTGTTCTGGTCCATTTCATTTGATTCGTATAGACATGGTCACTGCTGCATATATCAGGGTTATAACAGTTGATGGTCAGTTATTTTGAGGAAAATTTTCATCCCTGCTTCACTGGGCTCCACAGTCACAACAGAAAGGCCTTTCTGTTTGCTAAAACTCCTCCAGCAAGCCAGCCAGCTCCTGGAGGAGGTAGCACTGTACTGGCAAAGGAGTAGAGTCACCAGGGAGTGACTCAGGTTTGGCTTCTCTTGACTCCAGAGTCTATTTCTATTTACCAAGGGATTAATCATGATTTCCAAATTGGTCTGCCAGGATGCCAACAGGGCTGTTTAAAGAAAGCAGAGGTTCTGAGTTTGAGATTTTTCCATGCCCTGGTGAATGTTTTTCAACAGGAAAGTGAGGGGATACAATTCCTCCTTTACAGCTTCCCAACACATTACTGAGGGTCCTAGAACACCTTAAAGTTTTCCATCCTAAGGGAAACAGTCAAGTATCTTTTTCTTTATAGCAATAAAAGTGAAATACCTCAGTTCTTTATTTTCTTGGTCAAAATAAGAATGAATTAATAGTGTTCAGCCAATCAGATCTGATGACTAGTTGAATTAACTAAGTCTAACAATGATTTGATAAACAGCCTGTAAGTGCTAAGCTATGTTATTGTTGTTGTTGTTGTTGTTGTTGTTGTTGTTAGGTGACATCAAGTTGAGTCCAGCTCATAGCAACCCTATGAGCAATCAGCCAGAACTCTTCCCTATCCTGTGCCATCCTCATCATCTCTGACACACTAGAGTCCATTGTGTCAGTCCATCTCATTGGGGTTATTCTTCTCCACTGACCCTCCATCTTTCCAAGCATGAAGTTCTTTTTCAAGAAATAGCCTCAGCTAGCTACATACCCAAAGTATGAAAGATGAAGCTTTGCCACCTTTGCCTCCATGGAGAACTCTAGCTGCACTTTTCCCAAGACACACCTGTTTGTGCTTTTGGTAGTCTGTAGGATATTCATTACTCAGCACCACAACTCAAAGACATCAGTTCTGTCATCTCTATTCATTGTTCAATTGTCTGAGCATAGCAGCTGATTAAGAAGACCATGGCCTGAATCAAGCACCCGAAGTCTTCAAATTGCCATCACTGCTCTTCAGCATTTTGGGGAGATCCCTAAAAGCATTCTTCCCAGTGCAATATATCGCCTAATTTCCCGACTGCTGGGATCAAGCAAGATGAAATCATCGACACGTAAATCCTTTCTCCACCTATCATAATGTTGACTGTTGGTCCTATGTTGAGGACCTTTGTTTTCTTAATGATGAGATGTAATTCATATTGAAGGCTATAGTCCTTGATCTTCTGCAGCAAGTGTTTCATATTCTCTTAACTTTCAGCAAGTAAAGTTGTGTCATCTGCTCAATGCAGGTTGTTGATGAGTCTTCCTCCAGTCCTGATGCCACAATCTTCTTCATAGAGCCTGGATTCATGAATTATTTGCTCAGTGTACAGATTGAATAGTAATGGAGAAAGAACAGAAGCCTAAATTTGATGTTTCCTGGAAGGTCAGGAACCCTTGCCTTTGAGCCCATTCCAATTCACAGTGGCCCCATAGGACTGAGTAGAACTGAGTAGAACCCATATAGGGTTGTTAAGTGTGTAATCCTTACAGAGGCATTTTGCTACGTCTTTCTCCCAGGGAGTTTCTGATGAATTCAGACTTCCACTCCCAACCTTTCAGCAAGCAGCTGAATACTTAATCATTGTACCATCAGTGCTGCTACAGACCTATTGCTGTTATTGTTTGGTGTTGTTTTGTCTTGTGGTGACCCCATGTACCACAGAACAAAGCACTGTCTGTCTCTGTGCTCTCAACATAGTCATTGCTGTATCTGAGCCCATTACTGTCACCAATGAGTCAAAACAGACTAGCATATACTTTTTTGTGTATATTCTTATACAATCATTGAATCAATGCAAGGCATTCTTGAAGCCAGCAGTAACCTTATGGGAAAAATCTTTTTATAGGCTGAAGTAATAATGATTTTGCTTGCATTTATTGGATTATTTACCATAGGAAGGGACTTGATTATTTCCCATTGAAATGATTTCTGTTGAGATATATACTTTTCTCACTGGTGACAAAGAATCTCTTGAAAACACCACAGTTGAGTTTTAAATGAACAGCTTGTTTTCAGTTAGCTGGGATTGCTTTAAGTAATTTGTGATATTATACTTTGAGACTTGATACACTGAATAATTTATCCTCATGTTGACCAGAAAAATTTCTAACTGGAGAAATTATATTACTCTCACAAAAAGATTTATATTGTGAGAAGATTGATGAAAAGAAACGTGACATATCTGTCAAAGTCTTTTTTAAATGTAGCAGTCTCTCAAAGTAGTAAAAGAAATAGAAAGAGAAGCAGCTTATCGTATGGCAACGTATTTTACTATTTGCTGTTGTGTTGTTAGGTGTTGTTGAGATGATTGCAACTCATAGCAACCTTCTAAACAACAGAGTTGAACCTTGTCCTATCCTTACCATCTCTGATGTGCTTCTTGAGTCCAGTGTTACAGTCACTGTTGATGCATCTAGTTGAGAGTTCTTATCTTTCTCTGACCCTACTTTTCCCGGCATGATGTCTATTCCAAAGCCTGGTCCTTCCAGATGACATGCTCAAAGTATATGATTAATTTCCTTCAACTACTTGCATGATATAAATTTGCATATGCAATACATAAAGACTAGCATTACCTGGATTATGTGCTGTGATTAGAATATAGATAGTCATAAACTGAACAAAAATTTAGAAATATTTCCAGGACTGAAATCTTTATAAAAATAGTTTCTCTCCCAAGGGGTGCCTGTGAGTTCAAACAGCTGATGTCTTAATTAGTGAGTGAGTGCTTTAACCACCACACCACCAAGGCTGCTTTGATAGAATCTTAGATAAACCAAAAAATTAAAGTGGTTGTGCTGAGCAGATTCCAGTGCATTGAGATTCCATGTAGTACAGAGCAGAACTGTGTACACTTGGTTTTCTGTGGCTGATGTATTCGTAGATTGCCAGGCCCTCTTTTTAAGGGAACTGCCATTGTTTGGGCTACTAGTCAATCACTTAACTGAAACTATTTCTAATATAGTCATTTAATCCCACTGATGCCTTATAGTCTGCTAATGCATTATTCCATGTGTTAGCCAGTCTTCTTCAGTAGTATTTTGTCTTGTCCATATATTTTAGTGAATGATCCACTTCCATAATAGCTTGCCTCCAGAAACCCTATGAACCTGGAGAGAGGATGAGAGACATCCAAACGTTGAGGACTCACCTTCATAGGGTCACTATGAGTCGCCTGCAACTCGACGGCACTTAACAACAACAACAACAACAACAACAACAACAACAACAATGCTACCTTAAGGAATATTGACAGCCAGGTAATATGGCATAGTCAAAAGGAATATAATCAAGTCAATGCCACTAACTTAACAGTTAAAATTACTGAGAAAGAGTGGGGACAGTCAAAAAATTCATACACTGTTGCCCACGAACAGGTTAAAGAGTAAAGAGCAACAATGGTGCATATGACAATAGTTATTTTTGGAGTCTCTGCTTAGAGAAGCCAAAAGCATAGAGATAACGAGTTTGAGTATAAAGTCAACACATAAATCTGAATACTTGAAACTGTGTTTGAGAGTTAAAAAACTCAGCTATCAATCACTTTAAGGGCTCCCTAAGCTGTTGGACTTTGTGATGACTAAATAAAATAAGAAGGCAACTCAATGGCACATAACAACAACAACAACAACAACAACAACAATAAGATAATGTTAAAGTTAGAAGGTGTCTATGATGTGCTCCTCAGATCCTGGAAGCCTCTAAGTATTGTTTCATTTGGAACGTTTGAAGAACTGGTAGTCTGATAGTAGTAGTATTCATGGAGGCAGAAGAAAATATTATGCTTTAGAGGCAAAAACTTTTAAAAACCATATTGAGACTTGGAAAGGGTTTTAGAGAACATCTGGTCTATTGGGGTATCAGAATCCTTGAAAATTGGCTTTTCTAGCCATTGTGTTGGTCTCTAGTTACCTTAACTGAGGACATACAGTCATGCAAATCAACAGCTGTGGGGCCAATATAAGAGACTGCTTTCTACCCTGTGAGAAACAGTGACATTGGTGGTGGAGAGAGGGTGCAGAGACTGTGGCACTACTGTGAAGAGACTGTGGCAAGAAGTAACCAGAGGAACTCTGGAGATAAAGGCCACAGTTAAAAATTTTGCTTGCTGGATGATTGAAGGAAAAAACCTGACTTATAACTGCTCTGAGAGAAAGTTTGCTACATGATTCAGGAAACCAGGGGCTTCTTGCATTTGTGCTGTTAAACTGAACCTGGAAGTTCACTAATTTAGAAATTGTGCCTTGTTAATCTGGTTTGGGATTTCTGGACTAAACCTAGACTTGGATCCTTTGCTTTCTCCGCTCTCCAACCTGTTTCCCTAATAAACTCCACAACTAGGAGTAAAGGCTGTGAGTCTTTCCACAAAGTGAAATGACCTTAACTGCTCCATTTGAGTAGTTTCTGTAGCATATTTATGCATATCTCAAATATCACTTTAACTTGATCATAGTCAAGCAACCCTATTCTTCAAACTATGATTACATGAGATTTTTCCATTTTTATGAAAAACACTGTGTTAGGTACACAAGGAAGGCATGGAGTTGCTAACCAGAGTCCTAGCTTTAAGACCATTGTAGTCTAGAAGATTTTAGACACAAGGTGTCTAAAGTAATACTTTACATTAGATATACACATATGTGTGCACACACATGCACGCTTTGGCTGGGGGGGATAAAGAAGGGTCAGAGAATACATGACACATGAATTTAGCCTTGAAGTATGAGTAGAATTTAGTAAGATTTAAATAATAGTCTAAAAAAATAAGTAAGAGTTCTATCACATGAGAAAATAACTAAAATAGGATTCAGGTTATTTGGTTAAGGACCGATTTCCCAGGAAACAACAGTGGGGAGCTTTCTGCTCAAGGACTGACTTTGAAAATGTAGATTATTGTACCTTCTGAGTTTGTGAAGATGTTATTGCTCAACAGAAAGGAAGTCACTTCACCAAAGAAGACATTCACATGGCAAACAAACACAAGAAGAAATGTTCAAAATCCCTAGCTCTAAGAGAGATGTAAATCAAAACAACTATGAGTAAAGGTAAACAATCCAATCGAAAAATGGGCACAGGATATGAACAGAGACTTCACCATAGAAGACATTCAGATGGCCAACAAGCACATGAAGAAATGTTCAAAATCCCTAGCTCTAAGAGAGATGCAAATCAAAACAACTATGAGATATCATCT
>NW_006400068.1:2304456-2306968 GCF_000299155.1 Elephantulus edwardii | reverse complement strand
GAAAACAATGCAACAATGAATGAATGAAAACCCAAAATCTCTGTAAATGTTCATTAAAACTAATAAAATTTAATAATAATTAAAAGAAAAAGAAAATAGCCTTGGGATCAAGGTCACCAGTTAAAGGGTGTGGGGACAACCTCTTAATGGCTCAGCTCTGAATCCACTTTATTATTGATGCCAGCTGTCTTAATTCACCTCTGTTACTGAAGCTGTTGCTCAGCTCCCAGGCAGCCCGCCAACCCCTGTAGGCCCACCTCCATCATCATGGATGCAGGTTGGGTTGAGGTCTTTTCAGCATCAGAGAGGCCCTGACCCTGAAAGGGCTGGACCAGAGCCAGGAAAGGGATTCTCTAATGGGAATTTGGAAATATCGCAGGGTCTGACAGGTGATGAAAAACCAGATAAGTGCAACCCAGGAATCAAGGGAATGGTTTTTCTGAATTAGTTCAATTGTTTCCTAAGGTGGTTGAAGCCATGCCAGGCCCAGGGGAAGATGACACCAGAGAACTGCCATCTTTTGATGCCAGTTAGATGAGGCGGTTTTACAGGAGATTGAAAGTCAGCTGGCTAATTCTCTGTAAAGAGTTTTAAGGTCAAGGAACCACCCTGGCCTCATCAGACGTGCTTGAGCATTAAAGCTGAGAAAAGCCATGTGTGCCACTTAGAACTTGGATGAACTTCCATCCACCAAGTCTGTGGACACAGCCACCACGTTTACAAAGAACACTTACCCAAGAAAAGCACTTCCTAGTGGAACTTTGGGTAAGTTTTGCTTGCTTGGTTGTGGTTCTTCCACAGAAACAGGAAAGATTTGTGTTCCTTCCCTGGGCTTCTCTGAAAACCCTTCCTTACCTCCATATACTCCATATTATCCAGAGACTCATCCACCTTTCGGGAGGATGCAGCTTGATACTCACACCTAGTCATTGGCTTGAAAATTGGTCTTGTCACTTAGGTGACGGATCCTCAACATGTGTGGCATTATAGAATATTGGGTCTGAGGACCCATCTATTTCCATATCTGCCAAAGAATTCAGCCAGCAAACCAGCAGATACCAGCACCCCATCTACATGGGGCAGTGGGGAAGGAGAAACTCTTCTATCCCCAGAGAGCTATTTTGCAGTGTCTGCTACACCATTTGGACATGTGTTCTGTTTTGTAACCTCAGGATTTAAATAAAGTGAACACTATGACATTTACAAAAAAAAAAAAAAGAAAGGAAGGAAGGAAGGAAGAAAGAAAGAAAGAAAAGAAAGAAAAAGAAATAGGAAAAGAAAATAAAAAAAAAAAGAAGAAAGAAAATATATTCCAGATATTAACCAAAATTCATTTGAGGGAATATAGACAGTCATCATTTATGGGTACTTCTGTTCACAAATAATTTTAAAAAGGAAGAACAAAAAGGTCAGCTGCTTACATTTTGTCCATGTACAATGAGGGAGAACCTGACATTTTACTGGCAGTGGCTTTGAAGTGGGAAGCTGTCAGCTTTGCATTTCTCTGATGTGTCATGTGGGTTATTCATCGTCCAAATGTAAACTTCCTTGGTCATCTCCTGCCTCCCAGTTGGCTGGCCCTAGCCTGGTTCTGCTCTGCCTGTCTGGGTTTGCTCGCTGGGGCAAGAGGAGGATACAGGGTTAGTGGCTATGTGATGGGTTGCATGCAGCGTCTTCCACTGCTGACTCACAGGATAAATGGGCCAGCTCACTTCCTTTGCTGATGTTTCTGTTCCTTTTTGTACGGTGGAGCCCTCAAAGAGCTCACTGCTTTTCTCCATTCCAGAGAAATAAAAATGTATTTTTGTGTGTTTTGAGGTAAGGATGCAAAGGAGATCAGCTCTTTGATTCTTCCTTCAAAGTCTAGACTCACTCTCCCTCCTGTTACTTTTAGAAGCATCATGAGAAGTTCCATTAAAGGTGAGTATCAGCTTTCTTGACATTAACTTGCTTACTGCACGATGAGAACGAAATCTTGGGCTACAAGTTACATCCCCAAGTTAAGTCATTATCTTACACTTACCTACCAGAGCAACAGAGACAGTTGCCAGAGGGCTTATTTTACTTCCTCCAGAATCACACTGGTGTATCTTTGAGTTCAAAAGATAGATTTTGTTTTTGTTACAAGCTATTTTTTTTTTTTAATTCTTTTGCTTATTTTGTCTGTTTCCCCAAACCTCAAACACATGGCCATTGAATCAGTCTGACCAGCAGGTTTTTGGAGGCTGTAATTTGCATGGGAGGAGATTGCCCATTTTTCTTCTGAGGTGGATTCGAATCCCAAAAGGACACATTTTTGGATTAGCAGCACAACTCTCTATGAACTATGTCATCAGAGCTCCCTCATTGTCTACTTAGTTTTGTGACTTTTAATGTTCAGAAACAAACTATTCCCCCCAGGATTTTATTATTTTACTAGTAGTTTTCCTTTGTTTTGAGATAGACTGTTGTTGTTGTTATGTACCATCAAGTCATTTGCGACTCATAGTGACCCTATGTACAATAGCCCTAA
>NW_006400068.1:2297981-2304356 GCF_000299155.1 Elephantulus edwardii | reverse complement strand
AAAAAAAAAAAAAGAAAGAAAGAAAGGAAAGAAGAAAGATCCAAATGTTCATGAGGCCACCGCCTGCTTTCTTCCTGTTTTGTTCTGAACATCATCCAAAGACCAAAAGTGAACACTGGGGATACTGCAAAGAAGTTGGGTGAAATGTGGTATGAACAATCTCCCAAATATAAACAACTGTATGAACAGAAAGTAGACAAGCTAAAGGAGAAATATGAGAAGGATATTGTGATATCGTGCCAAGGGCAAAAGTGAAGCAGGGAAGAAAGGTCCTCACAGACCAACAGGCTCAAAGAAGAGTGAACCAGAAGATGAAGAGGAGGAAGAGGAAGAAGAAGAAGAAGATGAAGAGGAGGAAGATGAAAAATAATGGCTGTTTTAACGTGTGGAGTATGCGTGTGTGCTCAGGCAATTGTTAGCTAAGAATGGGAATCCAAGTGCAGCTCAATATTAGTAAGCTTCAGTATAAAAACTGTACAGAATTTTGTATAGGTGATAAAGATTCTTAGAGTAATAGTTTTGTAAAATACCGCTTGTAGCTTTCTGAGCAGCTACTATATACAGTTAGATTTTAAAGCTTCTGACATTGAATGTTTCTAAGCATTTAATGGTTCTTTAATTTCTTGCGTATGGTAGCGCAGCAAACTCCTAAGAAATTAGTATCAGTAGTAAATTTTGGGGGTTTTACGATATTGCATTTTGGTTTTTTAAAAAAGTTTTGTAATAAAAGTATGTATATTTTAAAAAGTTAATATAGAACTGCCTTTTTAATAATAAAAAAACCCACAAAAGCAAATAAACCCCCAGAAGCTTTAACTATCATAGTCATAGGAAACAGATGGCAACTCAAAATCAAGGGTAGAAAGAATTCTTGAAGGATACTGCAACAGATTCGACTCCCGTGACAGAGAGGGCATCTTCACAGGTGATGCGGGCCCCAAGTCTAAGGGCTTTTCAAGCTCCAGCACCTCTTTGAGAATCATGAAAGGCACTCCAGTCAAGGAAATG
Organism: Elephantulus edwardii; assembly: GCF_000299155.1. Classification (NCBI taxonomy): domain Eukaryota; kingdom Metazoa; phylum Chordata; class Mammalia; order Macroscelidea; family Macroscelididae; genus Elephantulus; species Elephantulus edwardii. Next base: position 2,303,348 of record NW_006400068.1, on the reverse strand, counting down.
TGTGAAATCTGCTCTTCAGACAGATCAGAACTCTCAAAATCTAGAGGAGTTTGATTGCTTGGCAACATTACATTCTGTGAATTAACAAATGAACATTGGATTTTCTGTGATTATCTAATGGTCCCCATCTCCCAGAAGACTTAGTTCTGGTTTTGCTTCTGTTACATCATGCTAGTAAAGAAGCAGCAAAGGCAGGGAGGAAAGCTGCTTCTCCAGCAAAGGCCAGAGGTGTGAGAACAGGTAATCATTTCCTTTTGGTGATAAGTGTCCATCTGATAAACAGGATGAAAAGTCCTGATTGTCCTTCTGCATCAAGGTCCACAGATCAAATGCATCAGTCCGGTGGTCTTGGTCTACTTGGTAACATAGTTACCAACAGCCAGGTTCAGAAATTGAATTTGCAACCTTGTGTTAGGCACTCCTTTTCCTAAGCTGATTCACAGAAAGGCTGTCTGTCAGTGGTGAGAATAATTCTAGTCTCCAGGATGTCCACAGACTTCAAGTACTGCACTAAGCTCTTCTAATTTGCCACATACTCCTCCGGTGGAATGCTGCTTAGGATTCTCATCTTTTAAAGCACTAAGTGTCATTGCCACTAAGGAAAATTCTAACTGCTACAGGATTGTCCAAACACTTACCTTTCTTGATTAACCTTGAAAGAATAATTTTGGCCCATCTGGTATCATAATATGAAAGTCCACAATTCAGAACATGACATTTCCTAGGTGATGGAATGTCCAAATAGCAACATGTAAGGCCAAAGCAGAGAACTATTGCAGCTCGCAGAGAGAGCTCCATGACCGCCTCGGCGAGGGCTTTTGTTAAATATTGAATTCATTTAACTTTAATTTAATGAAAATTTGTAAACTTACAACTTAAATCTCCATCTAAGCTTTGGTCATGGACCATGATTTTTGCAAATGCTGTTTTAAAAACTCTGTTGTCATATTGTTTCCTTCTTAGACTGAAGAAGAAAAAAAGACTACAGCTTTCAAAATTGTTCACATCTCAACATCTAGAAAACAAACATCCAAGCAGGTTCCTGGTGAGCCTAGCGCGGCCAGCTCCCTGCCCTCACAAGATCTAGAGTGCCAAGAAGGGAAAATTGCAAGAAATGGGAGCTTACATTGATGATGATTCCTGCTGATGTGATAACTGTGATGGTGGCCAACAAGAACATGACCAAATGACAGAAAACCTGTCCCAGTCTCTAGGGAACAGCACAGTTTGATTCACCGTAAGGCTTCATGTTTTTTTTTTAGATAAACTTTGCTCTGTCACAACTGAGCCCTCTACTCTAAAGTCATCTGATACCAGTATCTTTGATAGCAGTGTGCAGTTAAATGTGGACAGATTCATTCGAGGAGGGGAGAGGAGAAAAGACACCAGGATGGAGTGCCACCCCGTGTGGTTTCTAGTACCAGATCAGAAAAACGAGATTCCAGGGTCTCCTCAGGCTCCCAAGAGCAGAAAACCACTCATGTCAGACAGACATACGATGATGGAGCTGCAACCCACTTAGTGTCAACAGTGAAGCCTCTGAGGGAGCCAGCAGCCTCTGAAAATGTGATGGCTATGAAACCTGAAGCAGATGATCTCATTGATGAAGATCTCAATTTTGGGCAGAAGAATCACTTATCCCAGAAAAAAACCTCAGCAACACTGAGGACTTTTCTCGCCCTTCTATTGAGGTTTATCAGCCACCTGCAAGATGGAATTCAGATAGTGGTGCTCAGTTGGACACATTGCAATTTCCACAGCAGCAGAACGGGATCCAGGCTGCCAAACCAGAGGACATTCAAAACAGCCAGGTATATGACACAGATGTTTGTGTGGACCTGAAGTGCATGGTAGCTTAGAGAAGGCTTGACAGTTCCTTTATAAGTAGCTGAGAGAAAAAAATGAGTGTTGAGAAGGAAAATTTTTCAGACAGAAAGTTGCCTGTTGTTGTTTGTTGTTATGTGCCATCGAGTCATTTGTGACTCATAGCGACCCTATGTACAACAGCCCTAAACCCTGCTCTATCCTGTGCCAATAAGTTTAAAAATTTTTAATGGAGAATAAGAGGACAAAGATGAGGATCATGGCTCCCAAACAGGCAGTATCTCCAACCATGTGTCAGTGCCAGCAAAGCCTAAAAGGAGACTTTCCCTTCCACCTTCCAAACGAGCTAGTAAGAATCTAATTTTGACAAGATAGGAGGCATCTCACTCCCTGATTTCAAATCCTACTACACTGCCATGGTGGTCAAGAAAACGTGGTACTGGTACAATGACAGACATATAGATCAATAGAATAGAATTAAGAATCCAGAAATCAGCCCATCTACCTATGGTCAACTGATTTTTGACAAGGAGATGAAACCAGTTAAGTGGGGAAACTACAGCCTTTTTAAAAAATGGTGTTGGAAAAATTGGAAAACTATCTGCAGAAAACTCAAGCAAGATCCATACCTCACTCCATACACAAAACCCAACTCAAGGTGGATCATGGAACTAGGACTAAAACCAAGGTCTCTAAACTTCATTAAAGAAAAGCTTGGAAGAACTATAGAAGACCTAATCCACAATGTAAGCAGTATTCCAAGCATCCTGAAAAATCTACAACCAGGAGAACATAAAATAGATGAAAGGGACTTTCTAAAAATCAAATCCCTACACATCTAAAAACTTCTCCAACAGGGTAATAAGGGACACCACAGACTGGGAAAAAGTATTTGGTAAGGACATATCGGATAAGGGACTTATATCCAGAATTTATAAAATACTAGAGCACCACAACAAGATAAACAACACAATTGAAAAATGGGCACAGGATATGAACAAACACTTCACCAAAGAAGACATTCAGATGGCTAACAAGCACATGAAGAAATGTTCAAAATCCCTAGCTCTAAGAGAGGTACAAATCAAGACAACTCTGAGATATCATCTCACCCAAGTCAGAATAACCAAATTTAACAGAACATCAAGCAACAAATTCTGGTGAGGTTGTGGAGAAACTGGAACCCTTATTCACTGTTGGTGGGAGTGTAAAATGGTGCAGCCACTGTGGAAGGCAGTATGGCGCTTTCTCAAAAAGTTGAAAATAGAAATACCATTTGACCCAGCAATTCCACTACTTGGAATATACCCCAAAGAAACCATAACCACCACCTAAGCAGATATATGCACACCCATGATTATTGCAGCTTTGTTCACAATAACAAGTAGTTGGAAACAACCTAAGTGCCCAAAAACAAATGAATGGATAGAGAACCTGTGGTATGCTCACTCACTGGAATACTATGCTGCATTGGAAAACAAGGAACTCAAGCAATATTATTCAAAATGCAACATTATTCTGAGTGAAATATCTCAGTTACAAAAGGACAGATACAGCATACTGCCAGTTGTAAAACAGGACTGACATTGGTGTTAGGGGGAGACAGAGAAAGATGGGATAAATAATGTATATTGCATTGAAACAGATAAGGGAAAGAACTGTTTAAACAGGATATATGATTAGGTATTATTGTCATGACAGGAGTCCAGATGAAGGTTGCATAGTGGAGTAGACTTGGGGGGAGGAATTGTATCACAATGAAAGAATTTTACTTTTCAAAAAGAAGAACGAAGCGCAGCTGGAGAGGTGGAATTTGAACCACACACAGGACAGCTGAGTCCCAGCCAAAAGACACCAGCCAAGCCACTGTGGAACCACCCACCAGGAGCAGGTAGAGAGCCACTGCATGACTCCAGAGGAGCAAGCAACCGCCCCCAGCTTCCACGAGATCCCAGAGGAGCAACTGTGGCTGACCACTGCATGACCCTGAGGAGCAACTATCCCCTGCCAATGGGTGACCCCAGAGGAGTGACAGCCTGCCACTGTGTGACCCCCCTGTGCCGGCCACTATGTGACCCTAATGTGTGGCCTGCCGCGGCATAAAACCCCAGCAGCACTCAAGCCCCACCCATTGCCTCACAGTGGTAGTGTCCCAGCCCTGTGCCCCTGCGCCCCCCAATCCCGTGCTTCCTCCTCCTCCCCCGTCCTCCACCCCTGCCACAGCCATGCGACCTGAGTGACGCCCAAGGGCCACTAGAGAGTCCTTCATGCCACAGAGACCAACCAACCCAATGAGCCATGGACAGTAGGATTTCAAATCAGAACTTCTGTTACAGAAGTTCCTTTTGGGGCTACAGGACCATAAAGCCACTCTGTGGAGATCCAGCCATCACCCAAAGCCACCAGCTGAGCTGCTGTGGAACTAATATGGCAGGAGAAAGGCTGGTAGGATCCTAACTGGGTTTTCTGGGGCACTGCTGATTACCTGGGAGAGCACCCAAGGGTGTGCCCACTGGTGGGGAATTTGGCCAAGCTCTCTTGGGCCACGCTGACTGCTCAGGAATGAGCCAGCCATTGGTAATCTGTCTGAACTTTTGTGGACTCTGTAAACAAGCCAGAGGCTAGAAGGTTGGTGGGAATTTGACTTAGACTTTTTGGGTCCCATTGGATCCAGGACCCTGCTTGGGGAGGGGCTGCTGTGTGAGGGCACCTGTGTAAGTGCCACTAGGCAGGGACCACTGAGTGAAAACCACTGGATGAGAAGCAGACAGTGGGAATTTGAGTAGAGACCCCCAATCATGAGCACACCTACACACCTGAGGTCCAAATGAGTTCCGCCAAGTGTTTTACCTGCCCTTGAGATCACCCAAAGCCTGTGCCAGCCTCAGCCCATTTGGCTCCACACTGGTGCCTACACATCTGGGCAATCAATTGCCTTTAATCAAGAACACCTTGACCTGTCTTGCCAACAAGAGGTTGCTCTCACAGGCTCTGAACTGACATTTCCCTGAAGTCAGAAGTTCAGAGAAACACACGAGTGGGGTAGCTGCCCAACTGATCTCTAGAGCATTGTCTTCAGATCAGGAACATATCCATGTCTTGAAGAAAGAAAATTATTCCACACAATACACAAGAGCAAAGCAAGAGGTCACCCCAAAGGGCGACACAGTATCAGTAGGTTTCCTAAACTCAGAAAGTCTGATGGAACTTTCTGACACAGAATTTAAAAGAAGCGTGATTGAATGTATTCAGTGATTAAAGACTAACTTGATGAATTACAGGATACTACAAGCAAAAACCAGGAGGAGCTCCAAAACACAATGCAGAACAGTACAGAGAAAACAAACGAGGCATTAGCAGGACTGGAAAAACAAGAATCCACTATCCAAACTATTAGTTCCAATGTTTCAGAGGTTCTCAAGATGATGGAGGGACACGTGAGCAAAGTTGAAGAGATGGAACACAGAACCAGTAAAATTGAAGACAGAATGGTCACCACTGATCTGCTAGAGCAAAAGCAGACTCAAAAAAGAAGAAAATCTA
>NW_006400068.1:2291756-2297881 GCF_000299155.1 Elephantulus edwardii | reverse complement strand
TCTTCAGTTCCTTTGAGCTTAAGAAATGCTGAACGAGTTCGGCCCTTTTGATTTTCCGACTCTAGCTCCTTGCACATTTCATTGTATATTTTGCTTTGTCATCCCGTGCTGCCTTTTGGAATCTTCTGTTCAGCTCTTTAGTATCTTGAATTCTTCCTTGTGCTTTGGCTTCTCTATGCTCCAGTCTGATCTTTAGAGTTTCTTCTGACATCCATTTTGGTCTTTTCTTCCTCTTCCATCTTTGTAATGACCATTTGCACTCTTCCTGGATAATACATTTGACATCCTCCCACAACTCATCTGGTCTTTGCTCATTAGTGTTCAAGGCCTTAAACCTGTTCCTGAGATGGTTATGAAATTCAGGTGGGATAGACTCAAAGTCATATTTTGGTTCCCGTAGACTTGGTTTACTTTCCCTCAGCTTCAGCTTGAACTTGCGTATGAGTAGTTGTTGGTCTGTTCCACAGTCAGCTTCTGGCCTAGTTTTCACAGCTCATATTGAGCTTCTCCAGCAGTTTTTTCCACAGATGTAATCGATCTAATTCCTATGCATACCATCAGGTGAAATCCATGTGTATAACCTGCGTTTATGTTTCTTATAAAACATATTTGCAATGAATAAGTCATTGATTGCACAAAGTTCAATCATTCTATCTCCAGCTTCATTTCTGTCACCAAGCCGATGTTTTCAAACTAACTGATTCTTCTTCTCTGTTCCCAAGTTTTGTGTTCCAGTCACCCATTATTATCAATGCAATGTAAATAGGAAGCTCTGGTGGCCTAGTGGTTATGAGTTGCACTGCCAACCCAAAGACATGTAGTTGGAATCTACCAGATGCTTTGAGGGAGAAAGATGGGCAATCTCCTTCTATATGATTCACAGCCTCTCAAAACCTTCCAGAGGTCAGCTGTGAGTCAGTCCTGAATCATTTACACAAGAGTAACAACAACCACAACAACACAGTGCAACAAAGTGGAAATAAAACCCAAAAGAGGAAGAAGAGATTGAGTTTCCAGTTCTAATTCCCTGTGTGACCTTTGTCAAATGGGACTCTAATAAGTTTCCACGGTTCTATGCCCTCACATGTGGGACCTCAGCATCTTCATCTCTTATCTATGGATCCAGATTATATTCTTTTTATCATCAGGCTAATACATAGGGAGTTGTACAGCTAACCCAAAGGCAGTATCCTTCTGGTGATTTAAATCCACCCGTGTTTCTGTGACAGAAAGACAAGCAAAGTCCTGTGTGATCTATAGGCTTGGAGACCTGTTTGAGAGTCAGCTATGAGTTGGTTCCAACTCAAGTGCATTTTTCTTAAATAATAGCAGTAGAAACCTCAAGTCCAAAGTCACTACCATGCACTTGATTACAGCTCATAGTCAATCTGTGGGACAGAGGAGAACTACTCATAGGTTTTCTGAGGCTGTGCATCTCTATAAGCCACATCTTTCTCCTATTGGGCAGCTGGTGAGTTCATTTCTCTCCTGTAGGGCAGCTAGTCAGTTGGACCCACAGACCTTTGACTCAGCAACAGAATGCTTTACTCACAGCACCATCAAGGTCTTTTTATAAAGAATTTATAGTAATGATGGCCCACTTTGGGGAATGAATGGTAATGGTAAATATTGTTGTTTAAGTGTCATAGAGTCATAGGTGACCCATAGCAACCCTATGAATGAAAGTCTTGAATGCAAAACTTTCATCTTTTCTCCAAATCCACAGTTTCCCAAGGCAAGCCTTTTTTGGAAGGCTACTGCTTCCAAGCCTCTTTTATTCAGGAGATCCACAAAAATCAGGCAGAGGGCCGTAGGCCTGAGGGCCCCAAAGCCTTTTTAAAGGCAAGGTCAAATCTGACCAACTCATTATTGTGAGCCAGGTGAATATATGAAAGTTAAATCACAGACATTTTAAAACTGGTTTTGAGTTGTGGTTATAATTTGTCTTTTCTAAGAAAATGCTTGACCTTATCTTTCTGCATGGACTGGTCCTATTTAGCTCTCCAGCCTCCTGATTTTTCTCCATACTCACTTTCTTGTGATTTTATCCACCTGCAAACTTTAGATAAATAGATACCATTTATTGATTTATTTAAATTTATTTATATACATATTTACAACAACACAACAACATAAAAGGCGCATTGCCATGGGAAAGTCTGCTGTTAGGGACCTCTCCAAAGTGCTGAAGAGCAATGGTATCTCTTTGGAGACTAAGGTGTGTCTGATACAGGCCATGGTCTTCGCAATTACCTGTTATGCATCAGAGAGTTGGACAATGACCAAGGAGAATAGAAGGAGAATTGATGCCTTTGAGCTGTGGTGCTGGAGAAGAGTATTGAGAATACCATGGACTGCTAAGAAAACTAACAGATTTGTCCTGGAAAGGGTTAAACCGGGTGGCTCCTTGGAGGCAAGGATTCTGAGGCTCCCTCTAACATACTTTGGACATGTTGTGAGGAGAGACCGGTCCTTAGAGAGGGACATCGTGCTTGGGAGGGTGGAGGGACAGCGCAGGAGACGAAGGCCCTCTATGAGGTGGATTGATTCAGTGACTGGGATAATTGGGATGGGAGTGTCAGAGACAGTGCGATTGGCACAGGACAGAGCGGAGTTTAGGGCTGCTGTACATAGGGTCGCTATGAGTCGCAGGCGACTTGACGGCACATAACAACAACAACAACAACAACAACGTATTTAACCTAAACCTCTCTCCTAAAACCCAGACTTAGCTTTTTCACCTTCACTTTGATATCTAGCGATGTTGCAAATTCAGTACGTCCGACTCGGAATACCTGATCTCCCATTTCCTCCCAAACCTGCTTGTCCCACAGGCCTCCTCCACACCTCAGTGCATGGCAGCTCAGACCTTCCGGTGGCTCAGCCAGGAACCTCATTGTTATCCTTACCTGCCCCTTCTCTTGCATCCTACTTAATGCCACCTAATTGTTCTCCTTGCTTTCTGCTCTTGTTTCCTATGAATCATTCCCTAAATGGCAGCTAGAGTGATCTTTTTGAAAACAAAGTCAGAAGGCATTTCTTTCCTCTGCCCCAAGCTCTTATTACTTTCTCTATCACACAGAGCACAGGCTGAAGCTCCGTGCCACTCAACCCTGTAATGGTCTCAATTTTATCTCTACTTGTCTTGGATTTTTGCTTACTCTGTCCCCAACACATTGCTCCCCTTGCTCTTTTTGAACTTGTCAAACTTGCTCCTGCCTCCTGGTCTTTGCATAAGCCATTCTTTGCACTAAGGCATTCTTCCTATAACATCTGCATGGCTGAGGATCTTTACCTCCTTGAATTCTTTGTTCTGATGCCCGTATTCTGAGTGAAATTTGATACCCTTCACCATCACCCACTACCCTTGGATGACATTGACTACCCCTTTTTCTCTGTCGATTCCCCCTCTTCCTCATAACCCCTGTAATCCATTAATATAGTATTCTACAGTCTTGGCTCTACTGGTAATGTTCCCCCCCGGCCAGTTCTTGAGACGTTTCCTGTGCATTGTTGAATGTTTAGCAACATCTTTGGTCTCTAACCACCAAATACTGATAACATATCTGTCCCCTATGACCTAATGTAACAACCATAAATGTCTCCAGCCATTGCTAAATATCTCTGCAAAAACCGACTGTTGTGACACAATATGCATTTTACTTGCTTATTTGATTATTGTTCTTCCGTTCTCTATCACTTGAATGTAACCTCCATGAGAACAAGAATTTTTGTCTCATTTATTCACTGTTGTAACTGAAGCACTAACAATGGTTCCTGGTTGCACAGTAGATTCTCAAGGAATATTTAATGGAAGAATGATTAATTGAACAAATAAACCCATTGTAGGCACCTACCTTCTTCCTCTGTGCTTATTGGATTCTCTTTAGTCACACCCACCTTTCTTCTGCGTCATACCTGACCAACTCATTTCTCACCTTCTGACGTTTTTCTTTGTTCCCACGGACTGAAAAAAGTTCTACTCCTAGGTGTTACAATGGCAGATTCCACCTTGTTGCTCAGTTCTCTCCTTAAATGTCACTTGCTCAGAAAGGCCTTTCTGATCTCCTCCCTCAGCACACTTCTCCCTCCTTGCTCTCTCTCAGGTTACTGTGTTTTAGTGTCTTCATCACATTCATTTCTGAAATGATCTCATTTGTTTATATGGTTAGTTTCTGCCTCTCTCCCATAAACAAATGCTCTTTGATCAATGGGCCTTGTTTACAAGGACAAGGCAATCCAAGGGTCTAGAACCATTCCAGGGCCACAGTTAGTGGTCCTGTTATATGAATGGACCTCTCAACCTATTTCAGAGTAAAAGAGATTTCAGTGGTTTCAGGTTAAGGGTTGCTTTTGTCAGGAGAAGCCACGCAACCTGGTTTAAGCTGTAAGGGGTTAATTATAGGATGTGGGTCACAGAATCATTAAGAAGCCGAGAGACACAGACTAGCTTGGGATTTCCAGAGCAGGCTTGAAAGCCATATGGTGTGGACCAGTATGGGAGCTGCTTTTCTTCAACCAGGAGATCCGTAGCAATCTGCGGCCATACCACCCTGAATGATCCCAATCTCATTTAATCTCTGAAGCAAAGTAGGGTGGGGCCTGTTGAGTACTTGGAGGAGAGAAGACCTGTTGCTGAGCTGGGAAACTGATGGGCTAGCTATTGGTGCTAGGAGCAAATCTATGACCAGAATCTGGAAGCCAGGGTGAGAAGGAGGTCAGCGGTATCAGGAACTGCCACAATTTGGAACCTGACCCAGAAAAACTGGACACCACCACTCCAGTGTCACAAGCAGAAGAGCAAAAGTGGCAAAGCTTGTCTTCCAGCTCATTTGTATCTGCCCCATCTCATTCTAGCTCATCTGATTGGTGTGGCAAATTAAAACTGAACAACCTAAGCTGCCAGGAGGTTGGGGTTGCGTTCTAGTCTGCAGTATAGGAGCTCCGATGACCTAGAAGTTAGGAATATGTGCTGCCAGCCCAAAGACATACAGTTCGAATCCAGCAGTTGCTCTGCTGGAGAAAGATGGGCCATTTCCTCCTGTGTAATTTATAGCCTCTGAAAATCAGCTAGAGGGTCAGCTATGAGTCAGTTCTAATTCGAAAGCAAATAACAACAACAACAACTATTGGCAATATAGGAAGACCCGTTAGAAGGGGGCTAGACTACGTGGTGAAGGCCAGACACTCATGTACAAATGCTGTGGCCGTGTGGACTGACGAGATGATTTATTAATATACAAAAGTGAGCTGATAATCTTGATGTTTATCTCATCTAAGGAAGGAGTTCACAAGAGACTTTTGTAGATAAAACTAGTGAAGAAATTAATACAATTTTTGGAATAGTCACTTTTGCCCAAAGATAGTGCTGCTTAAACTCATCACCAGAAATAGCACTGTCATTCCTAAAATATTCATCTCAGCTAAGATTAAGAAAGTCATGACTGGAGAGCTCCTAGAATGTGAAGCTATTTGCACTTGCTAGCTTTTCAAGAGAAGTATGGCATCACCATTTTTCATGGCTGGTCATGTACATTTCTTCCAGCAAAGGAAAACCCTGAAACTCAAGCTTTTGTTGTTAGGTATTGTCAGTTTGCTGTCAACTCACGGCAATCTTACAGATACTAGAATAAAACAGCCTTGTGTCATCTTAATGATCATTGGCATGTGGGTCAGTTTATTTTATTATATTTTCTAAAGATGTCATTAGTGAAACCAAATGAAATGTTATTTTTGAGGAAAAACATGTTGTTGTTTTATGTAATTCAGTCAGAACTAACTCATAGCTGACGCTCGAGCAGGTTTTAAGAGGTTATAAAAATGGCACAGGAGGAGATTGCACATCTTTCTCTTGTGGAGAAGCTGATAGATTGAACTCCCTATCTTTAGGCTAACAGCACGACTCCTTACCCATTAGGCTGTCAGAGCTAAGACATGTTAGAGAGGGATCGCAGTACATAAAATCTCAGATTGGGCGTTTTTGTGAAATATGTGTCGTTGTTGTTAAGTGCTGTAGAGTTGTATGACTCATAACAACCTTATGAATGAAAGTCTTTTTTTTTTATTATTTTATTTTGTGTGCGTGTACCGTCAAATCAGATCTGACTGGTACAGGAGGATATTGC
>NW_006400068.1:2253319-2291191 GCF_000299155.1 Elephantulus edwardii | reverse complement strand
TTCATAAAATGTATGAGATACAAAGTATAGTATTTGTAAAAATGTATAATATTAGAAAGATAAAAATCCATAAATTCTTTTTATTCTTTATCCTGCACGTGCACGCTTTTCAACATGATGAATGAACCTGCATGCTTTGTAATTATGGGTGCTGTTGAGTTATCTACTTCATGTATTTTCAAATACAGCTCTAAATGGAATAAATAGAAATTATAATTGGGGCTCTCTGTTCATTTCCAAACATTGAACTATTGGGCTAAAAAACCTAAACAAAGTTTTAGACTGTGCTTTTAAGAATGTGATTTTTATAAAATTTGCTGTTGTTATGTGCCATCAAGTCACTTGTCACTCATAGTCACCCTGTGTATGGGAGCTCTGAACCCTGCCCTGTCCTGATTCAGTCTCATTAAGTCTGATACACCTACCTGCATTGCCCCAGTTATTGTATCTATTCGTCTCATCTGGAGTCTTCCTATTCTGTACTGTCCCTCCACACCCTTCTAAGTATGATATCCTTCTCCAAGGACAGGTCTCTCCTGGCCACATGCCCAAAGTACGTGAGATGGAGCTTCAAAATCCTAGCCTCCGAAGAGAAACTTGGTTTCACTCTCTCCAAGACAGACCTATTTGTTTTTTTGGAGGTCCATTGTATGTATATATTCAAGACTCTTCTCCAGCACCACAACTTTAAAACTCCCCCAGTAGGAACACTGCACTTAAGGATTCCTTCACCTCTCATTTTGCCTCATAAGGTAAGGAAAGTAACAGTAAAATCCAGTCACTGTTGAGGCAACCCTGACTCATGGTGATCCCATGTGTGCTGGAATAAGATCATGTTCAAGGAAGTTTTCAATAGATGTTTTTTCTCAACCAGACATCCAGGCCTTTTTTTCTCAAGTGCTTCTGAAAGATTGAGGTCACCACCTGTGAGTTAACAACTATTTCTTGGGCTTTTGCACCACTCAACTCTTTAAATCTCTCTCTGTGACATCTAGTTGATTTTGACTCATAATTACCCTCCGCTGGATTTCCAAGGCTTTGAATCTTTAGGAAAGTTTGATTGCCTGTCATTCTTCAGCAAAAGCATTTGTGAATTCAGACCACCATGTAGCAGTGTAAATGGTTTTACCACTCTGTAAGTGATTTATTCTTTTTTGACTGTCTATTGTATACTGGGAGCTAGGTGGCCCAGTGAATAAGGAGTTGCACTGCCAACTCAAAAGAAGAGGGTTTGAATCTACCAGTTGCTCCACAAAAGAAAGATGGACAATCTCTGAAAACCTGCTGGAGGGTCAGATATGAATTAGTTATAACTTGATGGCACAACTTGAATGCGCATGTGTGTGCATGGGGCACAAGCACACACGTACACACGCGCACACACACAGAGCTTACTAGGCATCGAATATTTCCTTGTTTAATCCTCACAGTCTCCTTGTGAGACAATTTTTTTATTTCTGCCATGCCAGTGTGGACACCAAGTGTTGGAGATATTTCTTGTTCAAAGACACCAGGTTACAGAAATCAACTACCCTGATTAAAAATTAAAATTTGAACATGTCTTCCCAATTTCAAAGCCTATTCCTTTTTTACATACCATTATTCACACATTCTTTCATTAAGTTATTTAAATAATGGTACTTGAGTGTTTATTTGTAGCAGGCATACATTATTTACTGTGAAAAAAAAAATATTGAGACTTTTTTTAAAAAAGACACCCTCCATACCTATACTAAGCAGAGAATTACTGTTCTCTCCAGATTAGCTGTTTATTTTGAATTTTTCAAGTAAAATTTTCCTCCCTGCTAACATAGATAAGAGTTTGAAGACTTGCACCTCCTCCTTTTTTTAGGAGATGAGCATTTCATAAATAATTCCCATGAGAAAGGACATTAAAATTGATTACCAGGAATAGGTTGTGTGTGCTTGCCTAGAGAGTCCTTGATGACTTCAAGATTAATGAAGCACAGAAATTAATTAGAGAAGCTGCTGCTCACAAAGCCTTGTGGAGGAAGATAAGGCTTATCTGATTTTTACAAGAAACAGAGGCAATGATAGAAATTGAGTTTCTGGAAGGAAGTTTCAAGTATTTAAGGTATTGTGTAATCATGTGTGTAGGTTGCTAGCAGCCTGTGCACACTGGCCAACACGGCTCTTCCTGAGTAGAGACATCAAGGCTTCCAGATAAACAACTACAGATGACAGGACCCATTGATTTTGTGTCAGACCTTCCACCCCAGAGCCTAGAGGTGCTGGCAGGCATTGCACTGAGCGGAGAGAGCCAGGTCTTTTAAACACGGGTATATGTTCTTCACTTTCATACAGAAAAAAAAAATCTTTTTATCTCCTATTGAAAGATTTTTTTCTTTCTACATCTTGTGACAAAGGCACCAACCAAAATCAAAACCAAAACACAAAGGAGCAGTTCCCAGAAAACTAATTCTGACTTACAGCAACCCCCAGTATGTCAGAAGAGAACGATGGTTCACAGAGGTTTTCAATTGCTATGCGGCCAGGAGGGAGCAGTCCCTAGAGAAGAACATCATGTTTGGAAGACTGAAGGGACAGCACAGGAGAGGAAGACCCTGGGTTTGACACATTAAATGGGGTAATGAGGATAGGTGTGTCAGAGACAGTGAGACTGGGGCAGGATAGAGCAGGTTCAGAGCCATTGGTGCATAGGGTCGCTGTGAATTGTTTTCAACTCAACAGCACATAACAACAACAACAACAACAACAACAACAACCATAATGACCTTTTTGGAAGTTGATTTCTTGGGTTTTCCTCCAAGGCATGTCTGGGTAGACTTGGATAGATAACTTTTCAGCCAGCTGCTGAGTACTTAAATATTTGCAGCACTCGAGTGGGAAAGAAGCCCAGATATAGAAAGTTGATCACTTTCCACTTTATCATAAGAAAAATGCTTGGAACCTGTGGGTTGCATCTCCATCAAGCTAGTGGGACAGGCTGGCTAACAGTCATGACGATTCTTGCTTTCCCCATTGATGCCTGTGATAAAGTACTTGGTAAGGTGACAATGGATTCTTCTGTGCAGAGGGATTTTGTAGGCCACTTGGCAGGATCCGAATGATTCTTATCACAAATGTCTGAAGGCTTGGCAAGGGAAGAATTAGAAAGAAACATACTTGCCAGGGAAGAGGGTATTAGCTTGGTAATGATTACTCAAGGCAACATGATGATTATGAAATAAGAAAAAAAAACCCACCCCACCCTTGCTTTAACAAAACTTAACACTATATCTTTCTCAAGGATTTTCCAAATCGCCATCTATCTGGGAGAACTTAGGCTCATTTATGGGTAGTCCAAAGCCAAATCACATTGTGTGTGCAGTACTTGGACAAAATACAAGAACCTGAAGCATGACATGTCTAGAAAAGGGTATCAGAACTATCTTCAGCACTGAATATATACCATGAAATTGAAAAATTTGTCAGAAGCCTTTGTCTGAAGCAAAAAAACAGTACAATGGATGGTCAATGAGTAAATGAGAAGATGTTCAATATTATTAGCCACCAATCTCAAACTCAATGTCCTTGAGTCAAAACCAACCAATAGCAGACCCTGTGTTGAGTTCCCAAGGCTGTAGACATCCTGGGAGTATATTGCCCATTGGATTTGCACTGCCAGCAGCTTTTGATTTAGCAAGATTCTCTATACCTTCAAGGATGTTGTTGTTGATTGCCTTTGAGTCGAGCACGACTCATAGTGACCCTATGAACAAAAGGCCTGAAGCCTTGTTAAACCTATTAATATTTATCAAAGTTCATAGAGTTTCCAGAGGCATATTGTTTAGGAAGTGGATGCCATTTCTGCTTCCAATCTCCAAAAATACTTAGAATAAAAAATTCAAATGATGTTGTGTGTAAATGTGGAGAATTGGAACACTCCTGCCTACTGGTGGGAATGTAAAATGGATAAGGTACTTTGGAATACATTTTGATGGTATTTTTTTTTATTACTTTATTTTTACGTGTACCGTCAAATCAGATCTGACTGGTACAGGAGGAGATTGCCCCCTCCTTCTCCAGCAGAGCATCTGGTGGATTTGAACCGTGTACCTCTGGGATTGCAGTGCAGAGTCTTGCCACTAGGCCACCAGAGCTCCCTTTGATGGTATTTAAAATGTTAAACAGAGAGATACCTGTGACCTGGAAGTTCCATCCCCAATATACCCAGGAAAAAGGAAACTTGTAAATGAATGCTGATAGCAGCATTATTCATAACAGCCTATCATAAAAACAGCCCAAATGTCCATGAATAATGATGACTAGAGTTGTGGTATATGCAGCCTCTTATTGTTGGGTCAATTCCAACTCATGACAGTCTTTGTTAGAGTTTCTGAGGCTGTAAATCTTAATGACAAGAGAGTGCCTCAGCTCTCTCACATGAATGGACTGGCGGATACTAGATGTTAAGTTTTTGTTTGGCAGTTCAATACTGAAGCCAACTATTCTACCAGGACTTCTTTAGTATAGCCATACAATGAAATGATACAAAAAGGATGAATCTTGCCAGTCACCAAAGATCACAGATAGTAGAATCCCATTTGTACAAAATACCCAAAATAAACAAATCTATACAAAATCTATGAACTGTGAGAAATGATAGTTATAAAAATGCCTCAGGTCCTTTGTTCATGAAGTCACTAGGAGTCCTGCATGCCTTGATGGTAATCAACAACAACAACAACATGAAACCTATACCTAAATCAAGAAGCTATTATAGAAACAGAGCAAGGGAATATACAATGGATTAAAATCAAGGAAGATGTGCATTAACACGTTATTCTTTCCTCAAGTGTGTTCAGTCTATATGCTGAACAAATCATTCAAGAAGTCAGACTATGTGAAGAAACATGTGGCATCAGAATAGGAGGAGATTAGGGAAGCAGCTCCCAGTGGGTGAGAGCCAATAAGAATTCTTGATTATGGAGGAATGTGGAATGATGGAGCTCATAGAGTTTGAACCTTGCCTTGATTCTCAAATTAGGTAGGGCCTTGGGGCCTATGGCCCTCAGGCCTGGTTTTAATTGTTTTTGGTCAAACATTCTTCTAAGTGCTATAGCACTGGTCTGTCCATTTACTGTACAGAATAACTTGTGGTTGTTGTGATGCTGAACATTGTGACACTAATATGGTTACCCATGGTGGACAGCATTCAGTGGAGCTCCTGATTAAAACAAGCTTGGAAGCAGGAGTGGCATCCACTTCTGAAATATCTTGTCTCTGGAAACCCTATGAATTTGGAGAAACAATGAAAGTTATACAAGAGTTCAGGTCTTTCGATCATAGGGTCACTATGACTATGAGTCGTCTACAACTCAGCGGCATCTAACAACAACAACAACATAAAAATAACTTATTAGCTAGTGGTTACCAAAGTGGAATGAGGAAGCCCTGGTGTTCTAGTGAAGCCTAAATAAAGATGAACAGTCTCCTACTATTCAATTTGCAGTCTTTGAAAATCCACTGGAGGGTCGTCTATGAGTTGGTTCAGAGTCAATGGCAATAAACAACAGAATGAAATTAGGAGTAACTGCTATTAGGTGCAAAGAAACATTTTGGATGATAAAAATCCTGTTTGTGGCAATAGTTGCATAATGCTGAATATACTAAAATCTATTATTGTTGTTGATTGCCTTCGAGTTGAGCACGACTCATAGTGATCCTATGAAGAAAAGGCCTGAAGCCTTTATATAACTATCAACGTTTATCAAAGTTCATAGAGTTTCCAGAGCCATGTTATTTAGGAAGTGGATGCCATTCCTACTTAAAAAAGAAAAATTCTATTAAGAGATACACATTTTAATCACTGGCAGGAGGGGAAACCTCCAAAAATAACGGAAGAACTCTTCAAGGACAAAATAAGTGGTTGACGTTCAGGCATCCAGTGGGAGCTTGGTATAGTGGCAGGAACGGTGGGATCTTGGAAATGATATGACTTGCTGAAGTTACTACTCAGTTTCTGCTTTCATTGTTATGAAGGGAAATGCAGTGGTGCCAGATATTTTAGTCTTGAAAGAGAAACCAGAAATAGGATTTTTTTTAGACTTTCTAAAAAAATGTGAAATAAAAAGAACCTCATTGCTCTCAAGTCAGAACTGACTCATAGCTGACTTTCCATTGGGTTTCTTATGTTGTAAGTCACATGGGAGGAGATTTTATGTGAAATTACCTGATATTTAAATATTGTCAAAACTTTTATACTAGCATGAAAAAGTTTCCAGCTATCCCACTTTGCCTGGAACTGAAGAGGTTTCCTAAGCTGTGAGGCTTTCCATGCCAAAATGGGGACCCAACCCTCCACTCATCTCCATTGGATTGGAACCGATGCATAGCTGACACTACAGTAGATTTTTTGAGGCTGTAAATCACATGAGAGTATCCACTTTTATCCAGTGGATTTGTTTTTTTTTCTATAATTATATTTTATTAATTTTCATAAACATTTACAGAGATTTTGGGTTTCCATTCATTCATTGTTGCACTATTCTCTCTACCCTCCTCCCAGTTTGTTCTTGTCCAAATGCCACAGTGCTTGTCAAAGCCAGTTATGATTAATCTTCTTTGTCAGTGTCTCCTTTGCCATTCCCTATCACTCCTCCCTGAGAGAAACTTCACCCTGAGTCATAAGGAAAAGGGGATGGCGTATTCTCTTAGCTACTTCCTGCTGAAAAGGGACGCTGTGGGTTTCAGGGTGAAGATCTTCTCTCACTACTCTAAAGGGCCCCTTTGACAGTAGGAAACACATAGACTATTATGGAGATTGATTTTGGAATTTAGATGCACTCTTATTGATTGTGCTTGGCCATACATGTTCATATCCCTGAAGATGTATCATGGGGGGGTTGCAACCTAGAAGACACAAATTTGACTAACAAGTTATAAGTACATGAGTCAAAAATTATGGAAAAGTAAAAGAAAAGATTCTTTCATTGTTTTACAAACCCTCCCCCAGGTCCCCTCCACCATGTAGCCCTCGCTCTAGACTCCTGTGATGACAGAAATACCTAGTTATATATCTCTTTTACACAGTTTTCTCCCTCCTCTGTTTCAGTGCAGTATACATTATTGAACCTATCTTACTCAGTCTCTCCCTAACCCCAAGGACAGTCCCATTCTACAACAGTGGCATCATGTAATATTTGTCCTTTTGTGACTGGGATATTTCACTCAGCATAATGTTCTCCAGAGTCAACCATTTTGAATAATATTATATGAGTTCCGTGTTTTTTAATGAAGCATAGTATTCCATTGTGCGAATATACCACAGCTTCTCTAGCCATTCGTTTGTTGATGGCAGTGGATTTGAACAACTGGATCCAAACTTACAGAGAATTGTGACCTTTGGGTTAGGAGTGCCACTCCCTATGGACTGTCCCCGAGTCACCATAGATCCCCAAAATGGGGATTGTTGTTGTTAAATACCATTAAGTTGTAGGTGACTCATAGTGACCCTAAGAATGAAAGGCATGAATACTTTTATAACTTTCAGCCTTTCTCCAGGATCACAGGGTTTCCAGAGGCAAGCTATTTTGGGAGTGGATACTCCAAGCTTGTTTTAATCAGGGCGCTCTACCAAATGCTGTCCACCATGAGTGACCAGTATCGCATTTTGCACATCAGGGTCACAGTGTTAACCATCACAGCAACCACAAGGTACCTCTGTACAGCAAATCGACAAATCAGTGCTTTACCACCTAGAAGAATGTTTGAAGTCCCTGGTAAACTGGAATATTTGATTACTCTCGAATATGGAGAATAGAGAGAACATACCTATAGGCTGAATCAAGCCTGTGACTTGTGATCTCTGATAATGAAGGAGATAATTAGGATAACAAAGGAGGTGGGGGTACACACAGACATATTTTCATAGGGTGAAGATATCTGATTAAAGAGAAAATGATGTATGTGAGTAAATCAGAGCAAGGCCTCTGTGTTCACCCTGCCCTTCCCATAGTCCTTATTGATGACCTCGACCAGGTTGTAAATAACTCCAATTAGCTGATTGCAGTGCTGTGATATCTGACTTTTCAAGCACTCACAATGAACTTTGTCCAGCCAAGGGATACACTGGGGAGAGAGCCTTTAGTTGGAAAGTAAGAGATACAGGTACAAAGGAGGAGCTGAATTCTCTGAGTGTCTGAGAATTTCTTGCAATCAAATATTTTTATTTGACTTAAGTTTTATAACTACAACTGCCAGGGTGAATTTTTTGACAAGCTTTGCTTGGTGAGTAGAGGGACAAGTGTTCATAGAAAATTATGAGAAGAGACTTTTAGTACTATCTTGTCTACACCTTCTAGTAGGACATTGGAGAAGTTGAGGCTCTATTTATTCATCTATTATCTTCATCATCTTTGTCTATTTATCTCCCCAGTTGGGTCTCACAGCTAGCCATTCTAGCTTGGACAACTAGGGCATGTTTGCAATGGTGGAGGTGGATATAAGCCAATGGAGATAAGAGGTGTAATGCAGCTGTTCTTTTTTTTTTTTGCAGCTGTTCTAAGATGTATTTCCAGAGTAATAAGAAAAGCAGCCAATTAAATTTAAACAACTGAAGTGATTTTGTAATCTGTCTTTTATTTTATCAAGAAATGGTAATCACAGCTCACATTGCTGACACTCTCTGCAAATTACTTAAAAAGGACAGAAAAGCTGAAAAAGGAGAATTCTCAACTGGAATGGCTACTTAGATTATATCTGAGCCATTTCCTGTGGACAGTACACATTTCATTTCACACTAAAAACCTGTGATTTTCAAAAATATAAATAAGGAAGTCCAAACAAAACCTTTCAACCATCATTATATACTGGCACATGTTGAGCTTCATTCTCTATTTCTAATGGAATCATTTCTTCATAAATGGTCTTTTTGAAGTCAGAGAATGAACTCTGTAGTGATAATATCCCCCTAGGCCCATATGGTATAAGTAAAAAACAAAATTGATACTTATTTCAGTGGTATGCTGTATCTGCCAAAGAACTTCCTGGTCATATTCAGAGTCACAAAGAGACATTATAAAGGTCAAAGACTCACAGATTCCTTCTGTGAATAATTAGAGGAAGATTTGTCAACAATCTGTGTTATGCATATGAGGTCAAAGACTCACAGATTCCTTCTGTGAATAATTAGAGGAAGATTTGTTAACAATCTGTGTTATGCATATGACACAGCCCTGCTTGCTGAAACTGAAAAGGAGCTGAAGCACTTGCTGCAGAAGGCCAAGGACTACAGCCTTCAATATGGACTGAAGCGCAATATCAAGAAGACAAAGATTCTCACCACTGGGCCAATTGGAAGCATCAGGATGGATGGTGAAGAGATTGAGATTGTTAACAACTTTAGTTTCCATGGCTCCACAGTGAACATTCTTGGTACCAGCAGCCAGGAAATTAAAAGACGTATTGCGATGGGAAAGTCTGCTGTTAGAGACCTCACCAAAGTAATGAAGAGCAATGATGTCACTCTGGAGACAAAGGTGTGCCTGATACAGGTCATGGTCTTTGCAATTCCCTTGCTATGCATCAGAGAGCTGGACAATGACTAGGGAGGATAGAAGGACAATTGATGTCTTTGAGCTGTGGTGCTGGAGAAAAGTATTGAATATACCATCGACTGCTAAGAAAATGAATAAGCTCATCCTAGAGAGGGTTAGACCAGGCTATTCCTTGGAGGAAAGGATTCTGAAGCTTTATATGATACTTTGGATATGTTGCAAGGAGAGACCAATCCTTGGAGAAGGACATCATGCTCGAGAGGGTGGAGTGGCAGAGCAGGAGAGGAAGGCCCTCTATGAGATGGATTGATTCAGTGACTGGGGTAATTGGGGTGGTTGTATCGGAGACAGTGATATTGGCACAAGGTAGAGCAGGGTTTAGGGCTGTTGTACATATGGTCGCTATGAGTGGCAGGCAACTCGTCAGCACATAACAACAACAACAACAACAACAACTATAATTTTAAAATTAACATTGCTGTTTGGTGGGGGACGGCTAAATTGAATATATGGTCTACTTTTGGTGCACGTTTATGCAAATTCCTAGGAATCTCAACAGAGTAAAGTGAAGGCAAGGTCTTGATAATAAGACTATTACCCACAGACTAAACAGGTCAATCTAGGTTCTTCGAAGACCTTAGGAGATTCTGGAGGCTGGAGATGAGTGGTTGTACAATCTTTACTATGAAGAGCTCACACTCTAACACAAAAACATAATATAAGCTTTGTGAACAGTTCAGGGTAAAAATGATCTGATATGAGGGCCAACATTGAATGAGCTTATGGTTGAAGATGGATAGACAGCTGCCCTAATATTTATCATTATTTTTTGGTACCTTAGTTTCATTGAGAGTTGTGATACTAACCCAAAGGTAGCATTCTCTCTAGTCATTTGAATCCACCTTTGGTTTCATGGCAGAAAGATAGGCTGTCTCCTCCCAGGTTCAATTTACAATCCCAGAAACCTGTAGGAATGGGAACTTACTCAAAGTGAATGAGTGTGATAATATACCACACACCAGTCAATTTTGTGTTGATGCAGATACAAGTTTAGAGAGAATAGATTCTTGAAGGTGGTGCAGGTACACATAAATAGCTACAGCCAAATTTTATGTATGAACCCTATCCTCTCCTGTGTCATCCTCATAATTTCTGACATACTCAAGACCATTGCTGAAGGCACTGTATCAATCCATGTTGATGAGGATCTTCCTCTCTTTTGCCTATCTTCCAACTTTCTTTCCAAGAATGATGTGCCTCTCCAAGGACTAACCTCTTCCAGCACCATGCCCAAAGTATGTGAGATGCAGCTTTGCCTCCAAGGAGCATTCTGGCTGTACTTTCTCTAAGACATATCTGTTTGTTCTTTAACAGTCTATGGGATATTCAGTACTCTTCTCCAACACCACAATTCAAAGGCATACATTTTTTCCGTCATCCTTATTTATTATCTAGCTCTTAGATGTGTGGCAAATGGCTGAAAAGACTATGGCCTGAATTAGGGGCAATTAGTCTTCAAACTAGTATCACTGCTCCTCAATCATTTGACAAAGTCCCTGACTTCAGACTTTCCAAGGGCAATACATCTCCTGATCTCCTGATCTCCTGATTGTGTTGATTGTGGATCCAAGCAAGATGAAGTAATTGACTATTTCAATCTTTTCTACATCTATCATGATGTTGCCTATTGGTCTAGTGGTGAGAATTTACGACTCTATAGTACTCAACAACAACAATTATGTTATTGTTGAGTACCAAATAGTCAGAAGTATCTAATAACTGACCTTCCAGCAGGTTTTCAGTGGGATTAAGTTGCACAGGAGCAGATTGCCTTAGGGCGCATGGTTGGAATCCACTAGGTGGTCAGCAGGATAAAGATGACAAGTTCGTTTCACCTGGTACAGTTTCTAAAAACCCACTGAAGTGTCAGTTATGAGTTGATTCCAACTTAATAGCACATTACAATAACAAGGGAGCTCTGGTGCTAGCTCACAGAGAGTTGTCCTGCTAACCCAAAGGGAGTCTCTCTCTTTTCTTTGATTCTGACACAATGACAAGTTTGAGCATTTAAAAAATATATATACACTTAAATACATGTAATAAAAAATATGTGTGTTACATATATGGATATAAATAAACCTACTGTGAACTGCCATCAAATGGATTCTGTTGCATAGTGATCCTCTATCATGCTTCTAAGGCTGTAAAAACAGGAGGAGACAGCCTGCTTTTCTTTAGTGTAGTAACTGGTGAATGAAAAGTTTTCAATTAGCAGTACAACACGTAATGCACTACACAGCCAGAACGGCTCCATATGATCAAACAAATATGTATATATATAAAATGTCAAAGTCATAATTGTCAATTCACAACTGACTCATGGCTGACCCTCCAGTGAGTTTTCAGAGGCTGTAAATAGAACAGGTGGAGATTGCACATCTTTATCCTATGGAGCAGGGGACAGATTTGAACTGACAGAAACATGTAACCTTTCAGCTACCAGCACAGCTTTCTATAGACTCTGCCACCAGATCTCGCTCAGATAAATGATAAATACTTTAAGTGTGTATTATCAGAAGGTACTTTCTTAGTTTGTGGACGAGGAGTCTACATTTTCTAGAATATATAATGCTGTAACAGTCCCTAGGGTTTGAGATTCCAAATGCTCCAAGTCTGATTTACTTACTCAAACTACATTTACCCCTGGTGAACACTCAAGTTAGAAGTCCAACTATAAAGCAGAAGCACAGAAGTGAATTAGAAGAGCCTAGAACAAAGAGGGCCCAATTTGTTTCTAATGCATTATTTCTCCAGTTTAGGGGTTTGTAAACTTTTTCTGTAAATAGTTACCTAACTAATATTTTGGGCTTCATGTATCATGAGAACACTATTCCAGTTACTTAGTTCAGCATTATGGTGTAATAAGAGACACAGACAATACAAAAAAGAAGGCATGTAGTTATATTCCAGTAATAATTTATTTACAAGAATAAGTGGAACCTTGGATTTGTCATGCTGGTTAGAGTTTATATGAGATTTCATCTTACATCCTTTGGGCATGCGGTAAAGAGGGATCAGTCCCTGGAGAAGGACATCATACTTGATAAAGTAGTTGTTAAGTGCCATCAAGTCTACTACAACTTATAGCAATCCTGTGAACATTAGATGTGAACTCTGTTCTATCCTGTGCCATCTTCATCATCACTGATATACTCAAGCCTACCACTACAGTCACTGTGTCAATCCAATCTGCTGAAGGTCTGACAGTCCTTTGCTGACCCTCCACCTTTCTAAGCATTATGTCGTTTTCCAAGGCCTAGCCCCTCCTAACAAGTTACTCAAAGTATGTGAGATGAGGTTCTTGCTTCCAAGGAGCATCCTGGCTGCACATTTTCTAAGACATATTTGTTTGTTCTTTTGGCAGTTCATGGGCTGTTTAGCACTCTTTTCCAATACAACAACTCAAAGGCATCATCTTCTGTCATCTTTATTCATTGTCTGATTTTCAGCTGCATCGTTAGTAATTGAAGAGACTATGATTTGGATCAGGTGACATACTTGTTCTTCAGCACTTTGGAGAGGGCTCTAACAGTGGACTTTCCCAGTGCAATAGGTCTTTTTTTTTTTTTTTTTTTGCAATAGGTCTTTTGATTTTCTAGCTGCAAATGACAAAAGTGTTGATTGTGGATTCAAGTAAGAGGAATAATTGACAATTTCCAGCTCTGCTCTATTTGTCATGATGTTGCCTATTAGCTCAGCAGTAAAGATTTTTGTTTTCTAGATGTTGAGATGTAATCCTTATTGAAGGCTGTGGTCTTTAATCCTCTGCAGCAAGCACTTCAAGTTCTCTTCATTTTCAACAAGCAAAGCTGTGTCATCTGTATAGCGTAGGTTGTTGATGAATCTTCCTCTGATCTTGATGCCACATTCTTCTTCAAATAGTCCAGTATCTCAAATGATTTGTTCTGCATATAGATTAAATTGTTGCTATTATATATTATTGAGTCTGAACTTTTCCAGGGGTTTTCAGAGGCTGTTAATCACATGGGAGGAGATTGCCATCCTTCTATCACAGAGCAGCTGGTAGATTTTAACTGGGTACCTATAAAAAACATAAACACAGACTAAATACACACATGCAAGTGTTGAGGACTTTCACTCATAGGGTCGCTATGAGTAGGGTCGCTATGAGTCGCCTACGACTTGACAGCACTTAACAACACAGAGAGAGATCATTTGGCCTAGTGGACCGAAAGTGATGCTACCAAGCCTAAGGTGGGTGACTCTAATCTGCAGCCTGGTTTTAATTGTTTTTGGTCAAACATTCTTCTAAGTGGCATAGCACTGGTCTGTCCTCTTGCTTTACAGAGGTAATCTGTGGTTGCTGTGAAGTTGAACACTGTGACACTGATGTGTCAAATGCGATAACGGTTACCCATCGTGGACAGTGTTTGGTGGAGCTCCCTTGTTGAAACAAGCTTGGAAGCAGGAGTGGCATTCACTTCCATGAATAGCTTGCCTCCGGAAACCCTATGAACCTGGAGAAAGGATAAAAATCGCCCATGCAAGTGTCGAGGACTTTCGTTCATAGGATCGCTATGAGTTGCCTACGACGGCACTTAACAACAACAACACAACACATGGATTTCACTTGATGGTATGCATAGGAATCAGATTGACTGTATCTGTGGGAAAAATAGCTGGAGAAGCTTGATATCAGCTGTGAAAACTAGACCAGGTGCTGATTTTGGAACAAACTACCAACTACTCATATGCAATTTCAAGCTGAAGCTAAGGAAAACGAAATCAAGTCTACAGGAACCAAAACTTGACCTTGACTCTATCTCACTTGAATTTTCAAAACCATATCAGGAACAGATTTGAGACATTGAACACTAATGAGTGAAGACCAGATGAGCTATGGGAGGATATCAAGAATATCATCCATGAAGAATGCAAAAGGTCATTACAAAGAGAGGAGGAAGAAATGACCAAGCTGGATGTCAAATGAGACTATTAATATTTCACTGGAGCACCGAGAAGGCAAAGCAAAGGGAAGAAATTAAGGAGCTGAAAAGAAGATTTCAAAGGGGAGCACGGGGTGGGGGTGTGGAAGCGAAGTATTAAAATGTGTAAAGAGCTGGAGTCAGAAAATCAAAAGGGCTGAATGAGCTCAGCATTTCTTTCTTTTTTTTTATCACTCAGCATTTCTTGAGCTGAAGGAAGTGAAGAGCAAATTCAAGTCTTGAGTTGTAATACTTAAGGATGCTTTGGGAAGAATATGAAATGATTCAGGGAGTATTAAGAGAAGATGGAAGGAGTATACATAGTCCCAGTACCAAAAAAGAGTTGGCTGACACCAAACAACTTCATGAAACAAAGTATGAGCAAGAGCTTGTGGCGATGAAGAAAGAAGTTCAAGCTACCTTGAAAGAATTGACAAAAAACAAGGCTCCAGGAATTGATGGCATATCAATTGACATATTTCAAAAAACAGACGCTGCCCTGAATGCACTTACCAAGTTGTGCTGAGGAATTTGGAGAACAATCCCTGGCCAACTGACTGACTTCTAATATTTTAGCAAAAGAAGACGTTATCCCTGGAGGCAGTGAGCCACACATTCTATTTTCTCCTCTTATTTCTGATTCTCCTTCTTTATCTGTCGACCGATGTAAGTAGAGACCAATTATTATAGCTTGGGTAACTGCTTGCAAGCTTTTAAGACTCTCAGCACCACCCAACTAATTAGAGAAGCACTGACCATAATAGCAGGCCAGTTAGCTGGGATGTTCCATGAAGCTATTACCCCCAAGAACCAAATCCCATAGGGCTTTGATTGTAGATAATCAGCCTCAGCACCATGATGTTTGTTGTTGTTGTAAACATGTATTTTAAACATTTGTCAATTCAACTCTTTATAGTATATCATTTGTTCATGGCAATTTTATTAGTCAGTTGTGCTAAAAACTTACTTTTGTGTGTTTATTTATGCTACTCTCCCTTTTAAAAAGACAAACTTTTCCCATCACTGTAAAGTGAAAATCAGTGTTCTATAAGCACTTTTCCACTCCTTATCTTTACTCACCTGCTCACCACTGTCAAGTTGTTTCTAACTAAAAGGAAAAAAAATATTCTTAAAGGCAGAGTAGAACTGCCCTATTGGGTTCTGAGGCTATAAATCTTAATTGTGCTTCATTGATTATTCAAAGGCATTTGACAGTATCATAAAAATTACAGCTAATATTAAGAAGTATGGGAATCCTAGAATACTAAATTATGCTCATGTGAAATCTATACTTAGACCAAGAGGCTGGTATGCAAACAGAACAAGAGAACACTATGTGGTTTAAAATTAAGAAAGGTGTGAGTCAATGTTATATCCTCTCTTCATACCTACTCAATTTGTATGCCGAGCAAATTATGTGAGAAGCTGGACTTTATGAAGAAGAATGTGGCATCAGGATCATAGGAAGACTCATCATCAACCTGTGTTATGCAGATGAAACAACCTGGATTGCTAAAAATGAGGAAGACTTCAAATGCTTGCTGCAGAGGATCAAAGACTATATAGGCTTCCAAATGGATAACATCTCAACATCAAAATGATAAAAATTCTTTCCACTGCATCAATAAGCAATATTATGATAGATGGAGAAAACAGGGAAATTGTCAATGACTTCATCTAACTTGGGTCCACAACCAACACCCTTGATACCAGCAGTCAGGGGATCAGGAGATGTATTGCACTGGGAAAGACTGCAGACAAGCAGCTCTCCAAATTATTGAGGTGCAAGGATATCAGTTTGAAGACCAAGGTGCACCTGATTCAGATTACAGTATTTTCAGTCACTTGTGATGGTTCTGAGAGCTGGACAATGAAAAAGAATGGCAGGATGATAATTAACGCCTTTGAACTGTGGTATTGAAGAAGAGTGCTAAGTATCCCAGGAACTGCCAAAGAACAAAGAAATGTGTCCTGAAGAAAGTTCATCCAGAGTGTTTCTTGGCAGCAAAGAAGGCAAACTTCATTTCACATACTTTGAACATGGTTTTAGGCGTCTTCCTTGGAGAAGAACATCATGATTGAAAGAGTAGAGGACAAGCTAAAGAGAGGAAGACACTTAGCCGAGTAGATTGATAACAGTGACTTCAGCAAAGAGCTCAAATACACCAGAGTTGATGAAGGTGGCACAGGATAGAAAAGGGCTATGATTTGTTTTTCATAGGGTTGCTATGAGTTGTACTCGGCTCAATGACACCTAATAACAACAACATATCTTACTGAGAGAAGATTACATCAGCTTTCTCCCTTAGAGTCCCTGATGGTTTGAATCACTAGCCTTTCAATTAGCAGCCCAGTTATTTTTGTGTTTTTTTTTTTCTTAATTTTGGAACAGTAATTTTTCTTTCCCCCCACCCCCACTCGTTTATGTACAAAATTCTAATACAGATTCAAACAAATTCTTTCAATTTCCCTCACCCCCCACCCATCAAATTGTACAATCCAATGATTAATCCCCTCTTCCCCCTGCACATCTACACTCCTCTGCTTCCAGCCTCTCCCACCCCTCCTGGATCCTTATACTCATTCTACAATAATGGTCTTATACAATACTTATCCGTGTAGTTCACTCAGCATAATGCCCTCCACTCCCTCCCAAGTTAGGTAATAATTTACCAAGTTATTGCTCCTGCGTGAGCAGCCCAGTTCTTAATCTATTATGCCACCAGAGATCCTTTTGTCTTAATAGCTACTAAGACTTTAGCCTTTATACATTTGCTTGTTCTTATCTTTTCATATTGTGGTTGCTACATGCCATCAAGTTGTCAGTGACGCCTAGCAACCCCATGTACAATAGCTCTGAACCCTGTCCTGTCCTGAGCCAGTCTCATTGACTCAGACACATCTATCCCCATTACTCCAGTTACGGTGTCAATCTATCTCATCCATGGTCTTTCTTTCCTGTGCTGTCCCTCCACCCTTTCAAGCATCATGGTGTTCTCCAAGGACTGGTCCCCTCCAGGCAACATGCCCAAAGTATATTAAATGGAGCTTCAAAATCCTTTCCTCCAAGTAGAAACTTGGTTTCACCATCTCCAGAGCAGAACTGTTTGTTCTCTTGGTGGTCAATGGTATGTTCAAAACTCTACTCCAGCATCACAACTCAAAGGCATTGATTCTTCTTCTACCATCCTTAGTCATCATCTAGCTTTCTGCTGTATAGCAAGAGACCATGGTGATGACCATGACCTGTGTCAGGAACACCTTAGTCTCTGAACTGATATCATTGCTCTTTAGCACTTTGGAGATACTGGTAGATTGAACACTTCCTACTTTATAAAGACTTCCATTTATTGTTAATCTTCCATTTGGATGGAATCATACTTGTAGGCTGTATACTGTGATTGGACTTACATGAAGTCTTTTCGGAATATGTGAGTTGGTGGTGTGCTTTATTTTTGGACAGGTTCTTTCTAGTATATCTCCATTTTCCCCCAATTCTTCATAGAGCACTGTACAGTGGTTAAGGCATGAAGAATTTTACTTTCCTGTGGTTGTTTATTTATGCCATTGTTTCTTTGGAATTTATTTCTTTATAAAATGAATAATAAAAAACTTAAATACTAAAATCTATTTTATGTAAGTCTTCATTAAAAATATTGACCAAAAGTTTGTGTGTTTTTATCTACTCTTCTACCTCAAAACTGAAAATCAATGAAGTTACTTTGAACATTGACCCCAGGACTTAATCTGGAAATTAAAGACCATCTTAGTGATCTGTTTGATTTCCCCTAATGTATATTTTCTTTCATAAAAGAAAATGTGTTTCTTGGGTTCTGATTAACTAAAGGTTTGATATTTTTTCTCTAAGCTTTTGTTTATATGATACCACAGAATAAGGTGTGACCAAATGTTTGGTTGGTCAGAATTAACTGTGGCTCATGAGGTAGGAACTTATGGTTGAAATCTAGTATTTCCTTATTCCTGTGTAGACAGGCTACACAGAAACCAAATAGATCAAGTAGATCAAGTGTTTTAGTCATGTCTAGGATGGGCAATCTCTTCCTGTGCGATTAACCACCTCTAAAGGTCCACGGGAGAGTCAGCTATGGGTTAGTTCTGACTCGATGGTACACAACAATAATAATAAAGTCTATCATATTCACATGAATATGGCAAAATTTGAAATGAGGATTGATTACTTGAAAGAAGTTAGGCAACGTATCAGTTATTTAAGAGAATTCTGAAAATAATCTATGTTATAAAAATAGTCTAATAATAAAGATTCTTAAATCACAACTACCTAGATTTTACTCATAGTTGACCCTTTAATGGGTTTTCAGAGGCAATAAATTGCACAGGAGGAGATTGTCCATCTTACTCTACAGAGCAACTGATAGATTTGAACTACATATAGTGCAGTCCTTTACCAATTATTTAAAAGTGACGTTTAAAATGTGAAAGTATCCACCCCCATTTTACACTCCCCAGCTGCTTCACCTCAGAGGTTACCACTACCCTGCAAAGGGTGTATGCGCCAACTCTCTGTTGCTTTAAAGACCCCAAGTGCCACACAAGATAGTAATCTAATGTGATTTATATCATACTAAAAACACCACAAAATTTAGTGACTTAAAATAGCAACCACTTATTACTGATGGTGAGTCCACAGGCCAGTTGAGATGAGCTAGAATGGGCTTATTCAGGCTAGACTCACTCATGTGTTTGTGGTCAATTGCCAGGTCAACTGGGTGCTGGCTTGCCTTAGTATGGCTTTAATAATATGTCTGGTTATAGGCTGAAGTGATGGTATTACTCATCATCCAGCAGACTGGCCCAGGCTTACTCACATAGTGACAGCAGAGTTCACAGAAGGCATCTTTGTTATCTGGTCCTGCTATAACAGAAAGACTACAAACAAATTCATTTTCTTGCCATTTAAGAGGTTAGAAGTCCTAAATCAGAGCACTGGCTCTAGGAGAAGACTGTGTTAGCTTTATTGGAAAGTCCTTGTCTTGTTAGCTTCTGCTTCCTGGCTCCTTGAATATCTCCATGAATCTCGGCATCTGTATTACCCCATTCCTCTTCTCCTCTCTTGTTTAATCTCTTTTATATTGCAAAAGAAACTGACACAAAATGCACCCTTTAGTAATCCTTTCTCACTCCTAAATGAGATCATCTTTCTTCTCCTGATGTCTCTTTTTAAAAAGATGTGTTCTTTTTTTTTTTTCAAAAAAACAGCTTAGTTGAGGCATAATTTACATTCTATAAACTTGTTTTAAATATAACATGGTATTTAGTAAATTTATAGAGTTGTGAAATCATCATAACAGTTCCATTTTGGAATATTTCTTTCATCCCAAAAAGTTCTCTCATGAACATTAATGGGGATTTTAGTCCTTGGAGCACTTCCCTTTATCCCCATCCCAGTAATGATCTCACTTGGTCTACACTTTTAAAACATAAGGTATGATGATGGTTCCCAAATCTATATCTCTGCATGAAACCATTTCCAAAATTTCAGATACATCTCCTTTTAGATTTGGATAGTCATCTCAAAATCAGCATGCTCAAAGACACATTTTTTTCCTTCTTAAGCTTTATTATTATTTTAATAATTTTAATGAGCATTTACAGAGGTTTTGGATTTCCATTCATTCATTCATTGCTGCACTTCTCTCCCCGCCCAGTTCGCTCCTCTCTTTCAAAAGTAAAAGAAACACTCCCTCCCTGGGACACAATCCCCCCCAGCACCCCTCCTGCCGCTCCAAGTACATTCCACTATGCAACCTTCATTGTGGACTCTTGTGATAACCATAATACCCTATCATACATCGCTTTTAAATTATTCACTCCCTCATCTGTTTCAGTGCAGTATACACAATTTATCCAGTTTTTCTCAGTCTTACCCCAACCCTGATATCAGTCCCATTTTACAACAGTGACACCATGCAATATTTGCAAAGACACATTTTTATATTCCCTTAAAAGAGTTCTTTCTACAGTCTTCCTAACCAGTCAATCTCTTTTCACAGAAACTCTTGGATTCCTTGATTCCTTCCTTCTTTCCTTCCTTCCATCAACATTCAACTAATCAAGAAAAGCTACCTGTAAAATACATACAGAATCCAGCCACTTCTCATACCTATATTCCTACAGTCTGGGTCCAAACCAACATAATTTCTTTCCTGAAATATTGTAGTAGCCCCATTATTGGTCTCCTGTGTCTATATTCATTCACCTGTATATTCTATTCTTAACATAGGAGTCATAGCAATTCTTCTAAACCAAGCCAGATCATGTCATATCTCTTATCAAAGCCTTGTAATAACTTCTCATCATACTCAAAACAAAAACTCAGCTTCTGCACAGTGACCTCAAAGGCCCTGCCTGAGATGGCAGTTAAAACCATTATGATGTCAGCTTCTATTACCTCCTCCTTATTCGTTCTGCTTCAGTCTCACTGGCCTCCTTGCTCTTCTTCAAATATTCCTGCCTCAGAGCCTTGGCACTCTTTCTTCTGCCTGGAAGGCTTCCCCCTGAAATTTTTTTGGCTTATTTCCAGGCTTTTTTAAAGTCTTTGTTCAAATCTTACTTTTTGCTGAGATCTATCCTCACCACCATACTTAATGGTGCAATCTGCCTCCTGTCAGAAACTTCTTTTTTGCATGGCATTTTCCACTCTTAACTTAAACGGTTTCTCCTTTATTTCATATGAAAGAGTAAAACATCAAGAATAATGTTGTTGTTGTGTGCTGGCAAGTCACTTGTGACTTATAAGTGACCTTAAGTATAACAGCTTTGAGCCCTGCTTTACCCTAAGCCAACCTTATTGTCTCTGATACATCTAACTCCATTACCTCGGCCCCTGAGCCAATTAATCTCATCGAGGATCTTCCTCTCCTGCACTGTCCCTCCAGGCTCTCAAGCATGATGTTCCTCTCCAAGGACTGGTCCCTTCTTGCAACATGCCCAAAGTATGTCAGATGAGGCTTCTGAATCCTTACCTAAGGAGGGATATTACCATATACAGACACTTATTGTAACTCTACAGACATCTTTGACATGGCACAGAGATGGAATTATAGACTAGCGGAATAGAATAAAGAGACCATATATAAGATTCTGTCTACATGGGAAGTAATTATGTGTAATATTTGGCATCACAAATAGTTGCAAAACGAAGTACTGCTCAAAATCCCTAGCCCTAAGAGAGATGCAAATTAAAACAACTATGAGATATCATTTCACCCCAGTCAAAATAGCAAAATTTAACAGAACAGCAAGCAACAAATGCTGGCGAGGTTGTGGAGAAATTGGAACCCTGATTCACTGTTGGTGGGAGTGTAAAATGGTGCAACCCCTGTGGAAAGCAGTATGGCACTTTCTCAAAAAGTTGCAAATAGAGATACCATTTGACCCAGCAATTCCACTACTGGGAATATACCCTGAAGAGACCATAGCTGACATCCAAGCAGATATATGTACACCCATGTTTATTGCAGCTTTGTTCACAATAGCAAGGAGTTGGAAACAACCTAAGTGCCCATCAACAAACAAATGGCTAGAGAAGCTGTGGTATATTCGCCCAATGGAATACTATGCTGCATTAAAAAACAAGGAACTCATGCAATATTACTCAAAATGGTTGACTCTGGAGAACATTATGCTGAGTGAAATATCCCAGTCACAAAAGGACAAATATTACATGATGCCACTGTTGTAGAATGGGACTGTCCTTGGGGTTGGGGAGAGACTGAGTAAGATAGGTTCAATAATGTATACTGCACTGAAACAGAGGAGGGAGAAAACTGTTTAAAAGAGATATATGACTAGGTACTTCTGTCATCACAGGAGTCTAGAGCGAGGGCTACATGGTGGAGGGGGCCTGGGGGAGGGTTTGTAAAACAATGAAAGAATCCTTTCTTTTACTTTTCCATAATTTTTGACTCACGTACTTATAACTTGTTAGTCAAATTTGTGTCTTCTAGGTTGCAACACCCCCATGATACATCTTCAAGGATATGAACATGTACAGCCAAGCACAATCAATAAGAGTGCATCTAAATTCCAAAATCAATCTCCATAATAGTCTATGTGTTTCCTACTGCCAAAGGGGCCCTTTAGAGTAGTGAGAGAAGATCTTCACCCTGAAACCCACAGCGTCCCTTTTCAGCAGGAAGTAGCTAAGAGAATACGCCATCCCCTTTTCCTTATGACTCAGGGTGAAGTCTCTCTCAGGGAGGAGTGATAGGGAATGGCAAAGGACACACTGACAAAGAAGATTAATCAGAACTGGCTTTGACAAGCACTGTGGCATTTGGACAAGAACAAACTGGGAGGAGGGTAGAGAGAATAGTGCAACAATGAATGAATGGAAACCCAAAATCTCTGTAAATGTTTATGAAAATTAATAAAATATAATTATAGAATAAAAAAAGAACCTTTGCAGAAACAATCATTTTTCTATTGGGAAAAAATTTGATAATAAAAGTAGAGTCCAGTGAGAATTAAGAAACTCAACAAGGAACACTTTCCACCTTAGAAGAAAATTTTTTTAAGTGTCTTTATGATATCAGTTAGAAACGAATTTATAAACAAAACAAAAAAGTTCATATATCACAAAAGGAAAAACCGGGCATATTTGATTATATATTAGTTAAAAAAATCTGTATAATATTAATACAAAAGCCCTTAACACACACCAACATAGCACTACAATCTAAATATTATGTTTAAATAAATCTAATATTATGTGTATAGTATATATAATTGAAGGACTTGTTTCCATTATTTAGATCTTTTTTTTAAACCTTACTAGAGAGGAAGCTATTCAACAAGATGGATTGGGCCTAAGTGTTGGAGAGGAAGAGAAGAACACGAGATAAAGCAGGGTTCTGATTCATTGTTTAAAAGGTTATCAACAGTCGTAGTTGACTTGGTAGCATATAACAACAACAAATCAGAAGGGGGAAAAAAGAACCCAGGTAGCATGATGGTTAAGTGCTCAGGTGCTAACTCAAACGTGGATGGTTCATCCACAGCTCACCTATAAAATAGAAAAGTCTGTGCTCTGTCATATATTATGCTAGTCTGCTCTGTCATATAGACTCTGTATGAGTTGAAATTGACCAGACAGCACATATAAACAATAAAGAGACACTGCTTAAATTGATGCGTACACTCGCTTCTCATTTACCACCATGGTTAGGTTCCACAGATTAGTACAAAAACTGGCATTACGTGAAAATGCAGGATAACTGGGTAATAGAATGGAAGATGGCTACATGATTACATAATTGCCAAATTAACTCCATCAGAGAACTATCAAATTCCCTCATTGTGTAGCTGCCAAATTACTGTAAATAATGGCCCACTCAGTTGTCATACCCATCACCATCACGATGAGTATTACTCTTGCTCCAATCCTCTGCATTTGTTATTTCTAAAAAAAAAAATTGTTAGTAAACCTAGTAATCTAATCATAATCTAATTTGTAATCTAATAATAAAAAGCTAGCAGGTTTTTTTACTGTTGTGGTAAGTATGAAGTGTCAGATAATAAGCTGGTCAATAAGCGAGGACTAAGAGTATTAACTCACATAGTTTCTGAGTCAGTCATATGGGACTTGTCTGGGTGTATGCCTGCCACAGGGTCTCTTAAGATGTTGCAATAAAAATACTGGCCAAGGCTGCTGCCATATGAAGTTTTGAGTGAGAAGGCAGGATCCACTGCCAAAATGAGGTATAATTGGCTCAAAAATGGCTCAACATAAACCATTAAACATAAGGAACTCCAGGGGGGGAAATGGCTCAACACATACCATTGACTGAATGTCTAATTCCCTGTCATCTCGCCTTCAACCTCTTTACAAGGTTGCTTGAGTGTCTTCTCACCATGCCAGCTAGCTCCCCTCCTCAGAGTAAGCATTTCAGAAGAGAAGGTAATACTGTCATTAGTGCGGCTTTTCTGAATTGTACAGATTCTTGGTACCTTTATGTCCTCTACTAAACAGTCAAAATAATTGGTCATAATGCAGAACGCCCAAACAGTGACTCGTCTGATTCATTCAGTATTGGAGAGAAAAATGAAAGCTAACACCTAATGTTGAAATATTGGCAGACAATGTTTTCTTGGAGTAAAAAGAGCTTTCAAGCCCCCTAGATTACTAGCAAAGCAAAAGAGTCATGAGAAGAGGAAACAGAAGCATGTTGAGATGTGCTTCATAGATGTAGAAGCAACAATAGAGGGTGCAGTCTTGGATACTCTCCATGAGTCTCTTTGCTCTCATCCACACCCAGCAGAGGCTGCAGAGAAGCAAAGGTTGCAATAGTTTAAAACAACATTGAACACACACATTAAAAAAACAAACAAACTGTGTTCGCCATTTTTTCTGCTTTAATATAGAGGCCTAGATGTGTGTCCTTGTGCTGCTGAAGGCAGGAGGTCTGAATTCACCAGCTACTTTGTGGAGGAAAGATGGGCATTCTCTTCTCACGCAATTTATAGTCTCTGAAAACCCACTGAAATGTCAGTTATGAGTAGATTCCGACTTAATGGTACGTTACAGCAACAGGATGTGTAAATGATCTTTGGTTTGGCACAAATGATTTGCTTTGACTCCTAACACCTAATGGTTGGAACCCACCTAGTAGTGCTGTGGAAGAAAGGACTGGTGAGCTGCTGCCATAAAGCAATAGCCAGGAAACCCTACGAAGCAGTTCTACTCTAACACTCAGGACTGTCATGAATTGGAATTAAGTCCATGGCCATAGATTTGGTATTTTGGTTTTGGATTTTTTTTTTTTTCAAAGACTTGTTAAGTTGTACTTTGAAACTTTAGGAATTTATGAAGTGAAGGCGCTGATTGTTGCCAATTTTTTTACTATTTTTTATTACTATTACTAATTTCAATGAACATCTACAATTTTTTAATATAAGAACTTAGTAACATCGTGCCTACAGCACAGAAGTACCGTCATCTCTGCACCGAAGCCTTTTCTTTACAGGGTGTGCTGTGTTGCAGGATGCGTAAAGTCACTTACAAATATATTTAATAAGGGTGGATTAGAGAGAAGGAAATAAAAGTCTTAGGATCAGAAGACTAATTTTTGAATTCTTTCTTCTCCAGGCTGAAAATTATGTGAAAATCCAAAGTTCAAACAGAGAAAGTGAAAAATGAACTAAAATTTTGAAAAGTACAATTTAGCAGACAAAGCATCATCAATCATATCATAGGTGTCAAAGCAAGTCAGAGTATATGCAGGGAACTCTTCTGTATTTTCTTTGTAGGTTCCCTTCTCAAATCCAATTTTCTGTTATTTTTATTTATGCTGTTGTTTTGTAAAATTCTAACATTACAGTTTTGGGGATTCTCAATTACTATTGTTATTATGACGTGGTGTCAAGTCACTTGCAGCTCATAGTGACACTATGTACAATAGCTCTGAATCCTGTTCTATCCTGAGCCAATCTCACTGTCTCTGACATACCTACCCCCATTACCCCACTCACGGTGTCAATCCATCTCATCTGGGGTCTTTCTCTCCTGTGCCAGCCCTCCACCCTTCCAAGCATGATGTCCTTCTTCAAGAACTGGTCCTTCTGGACAACATGCCCAAAGTTTGTGAAACGGAGCTTCAAAATCCTTGCCTCCGAAGAGCAATTTGGTTTCACCCTCTCCAGTACCGATCTGTTTGTTCTCTTGGCAGTCAATGGTAAGCAACCTCAAAATATATTAAAAAAAAAATGGATTGCTTCACTTTTTAGGATTAGTATATTACACTGAGCTTTCTTTTATTTTTCATTTCTCTCAGAATCCTTTGATACCTTAGGCTTTTCACGTCTCTGATCCACTTTTCTTGCTTTGGTTGCTTGTGGAATCATTACATAAGATGTCAATACTCAGTCCTCTTGCTTCCACAGGCATGCATGGATACAGAGCAGTTTTTCATTACAGATTTCATAGAATTCAGAGGTCCTTGAGAAGTGGCTCTCCTCAAGGGCAGGAGCCTTCTGGTGTGGTTCCTAGACTCCTGAGAGTCAGGGCGAGGCATTTGTTCTCGCATTATATTGATGGATAAATTGACGTGATAGAGACTTAATAGCTTTCCAAGCAATAAACAATGAGTCAGTGATTAATCTGAGAAGTGAACATAGAGGTCTTGGCTTGCCAATTATTTAGTCACTAAAAGCTGATCCACAGGCCATATTGTCCTTTGTAATAAAATCCAAATAAACATCACAAATGTTCTTTTCTTTTCTGTAATTGAGATTTTAATTAAAGTTTATAGAGAACTTGGATTTCCATTCATTCATTGTTGCATATTTTCCTCCCTGCCTATACCCTCCAGTTTACTTTCCTCTTTGAAAAAAATTCTTTCATTGTTGTACAATCCCCACCCTCTCTACTCCTAGTCCACTTTACTATGCAGCTCTTATTCGGTATTGATGTCATGCAAACAGTACCAAATCATATATTACTCTTAAGCAGGTCTATTCTTCGTCTGTCAGTGCAATGTAAATTATTCCTCCCCTCTTTTCTTAGATTACCCCCCACTCCACATGTTAGTCTTGTTTTATAACAGTGGCATTATGCAGTATTTGTCCCTTTGTGATTGAGATATTTGACTTAGCATAATGTCCTCCAGGGTCACCCATTTTGTATAATATTTCCTGAGTATTTGATGCTTTCTGTTCTGTTGAATTTTGCTATTCTTACTGGGGTGAGATAATATCTCATAATTGTTTTGATTTGCATCTCTCTTGGAGCTAGGATTTTGAACCTCACACCATACACAAAAAACATCTTAAAGTGGATCAAGAACCTAGAAGTAAAACCAAGAAATATAAACTTCCTTAGAGAAAAGCTTGGAAGAACTCTAGAAGCCCTAATCCACAACATGATCAGTCTTCTAAGCATCCTGAGAAACCTACAATCAGTAGAGGATAAAATAGATGAATGGGACCTTCTAAGAATCAAATTCCTATGCACATCCAAAAACTTCTACAACAGGGTAAAAAGGGAAGCCACAGATTGGGAAAAATATTCAGTAATGATATGTCTGATAAGGAACTTATATCTAGAATTTATAGAATACTTGAGAAACACAACAAAATAAAGGTAAACAATCTAATTGCAAAGTGGGCACAGGATACGAATAGACACTTCACCAAAGAAGACATTCAGATGGCAAATGAATGTTCTTCTAAGCACAGATGTCAGCTTTGTGATTATCTCAGTATAGGATCCTGGGAGGCTTCACAGCTTCTCTGCCCCAGTGCCCTGAGGCATCCTTTCTTTCTTACTCACAGAAGCAGAGGTTCAGCCCAACTGCTCTCTAGACTTATCTTACCCTTCTAAGCTCTGACCCTATAACTAATCTTTCTTCTCTCCTTGAATAAGGTGACTATTGAACATCAAGGAAGCTTAAGTGGCCTTGTGATTATGGAGTTGTGCTGGTTCAAATCCATCAGGTGACTCCATCGGCAAAGGATGCCAATCTTGTTCTGTATAGCCTCTGAAAGCCTGCTGACAGGTCAATGATGAGTCAGTTCTGACTTGATGATAATCAGTTGAGTATTGGATATTGTTGCTGCTAGGTGCCAGTAGCAACCCTATGGACAACAGATCTGAACTTTGTCATATTCTCATAGTATCTGAATGAATTACAGTAACTGGGTTAATCCATGTTGTTGAAGGTCTCTCAAAGACAACGAAACTTGTTAGGGCTATTCAAAGATAACTAAGGACTTAATTTATTAATGCTATGAGTTCTAAAAAGTAGTTAGTCCTGGAGCTACTAACTTGAGTATCCTAACAACATAGAAACTGACTTGTCCCAGAGCAAGTCAGATCGTGCAATAAAGATTGTGCAATAATCAAAGAATCTTTTTAAAGAGAAAAGCAAACTGGAGATGGGGGGAGGGTAGGGAGAAAAATGTGCAACAATGAGTGAATAGAAATACAAGGTTTTTGGTAAACTTTTGTTAAAGCATTAATAAAAAATAAAAAAAATTTAAAAAGAAGGAAGTCAGGTGTCCTTTATAATTTAACCTCAGAATTTACACTTTGCCATTTTTGTCACATAAAAATGTTTGTTATAAAAAAAACCACCAACTGTAGCCAAACTCAAGGGAAGGGATGAGTTTCCTCAGAAAGGTTGTTGTTGTTAGGTGCCATCAAGTCGAGTTCGACTCATAGTGACCCTATGAACAGCCACCCTAAAACCTGCCTTATCCTGTGCCATCCTCATCATCTCTGAGACACTAGCGCCCATGGCACTAATCAAAGCACTTGTTGGGTTCTTTCTTTCCTTAGCTGATCCTCAATCTTTCGAAGCATGATGTCCCTCTCCAAGGATTAGGCTTGCTGTGCTACATGTCCAAAGTATGAAAGATGAAGCTTTGTCATCCTTGCCTCCAAGAAGCACTCTGGCTGCACACTTTCAGGACATATCTGTTCTTTTGGAAGTCTATGGGATAGTCAGTAGTCTTCTCCAGCACCATAACTCAAAGGAATAAATTCTTATTCTGTTATCCTTATTCACTGCCCAGTTCTCTGATGCACAGCATATGATTCAGAAGACCATGTCCTGAATCAGGTACTCCTTTGTCTTAGAAATGACAACATTGCTCTCCAGTATTGCAACACATCTCCTGATTTCCTGACTGCTCATAGTAAGGGTGCTGATGGTTGATCCAAGCAAGATTAAATTATTGATAATTTGTACAAACGTTTTAAAACCACCACCATCTACATTCACACATGATGGAATACTCCTGATGCAGCACTCAGGAGCAACAATTTTGAAAATTACTACATAACTTGGGAGAGACTGGAAATATTATGCTGAGTAAATTAACTCAGTCTCATAAGGTTAAATACTGCATAAGACCACTATTGTAGAAATAGAAAGATAACTAGTAAAGCATGTATGAGGATCTAAGAGGGGGAAGATGGGAGCAGAGGGGTGAAGATGGTCAGAATGTAACCACACGGTTGCACAGTTTGTTGGGTCGAGGAAGGGGGTAAAAGAAATGGGAAAGTTTTGGCAGGAAACTGGAAAGACAAGGCAATGCAATGATGGGCCTAGTTCAATGCGGATTAATTTTATAAAACATATGATTCTATTTTATAAGGAATGGGAATGAAGGATATTATGAAACACAATATATATGAACTGAGTAAGCAAACTAATATAAAATAAAAATTTTTAAAAAAACACAAACAACAACCCTCCACAGACTTTTTTGAGAACGACTAAACTGGTAAATGATGTCAACCAAACCCACTGTTGTTGAGTAGGTTTCAGAAACCTTTCATCAGTTTCCATGACTGTAAATCTTTATGGGAGGAAAGAGCTCATCTTTCTCCCAGGTCTCCTAGATGATATTAAGGAATTTTTAAACTACTTGTTTTCCCCATTTTGATAGTTTAACACAGCAAGATTTTTTTTTTTAATTACATTAAATCACAAATGCAACCTGGATACATTTTAACATAAAATGCTGGGCCATTTCAGAAGTGAAGTGAGAGATTATTTTAAATCTTGAGTTTCCATGGATGACAAAACAGTTTATGCTTAGGTCAGAAGAATGATTCAAGGTGGAGGCTTTTGAAAGGAATTTCATTTTTTAATTTTTTTTTTAGGGTTTCCAGTTATTCATTGTTGCACTTTTCTCCCTACTTACCCCTTCTCCACAATTTACTCTTCTCCTTGAAAAGCAAAAGAAAAACTCAAACTCTTTCATTGCTATGCAATCTCTCCCTCCGAAGTCTACTCCACTAGGCAGTCTTCACTCTGGACTTCTGTAATGACAAGAATACCCATTCATATATCCCTTTTAAACAGTTCTCTCCCTCATCTGTTTCAATGCAATATACATCATTCCTCCCCTCCTTTTCTGTCTTCCCTCAACCCTCATGTCAGTCCCGTTTTACAACAGTAGCCCTATGCAATATTTGTCCTTTTGTGACTGAGATATTTCACTCATCATAATGTCCTCCAGGGTCATCCATTTTGCATATTTCATTCGTTCCTTGTTTTTCAATGCTGTATTGTATTCCATTTTCTGGCTATAACAGAGCTTCTCTATCCATTCGTTTGTTAATGGACACTTTGGTTGTTTCCAGCTCTTTGCTATTGCGAACAAAGCCACAGTTAACATGGGTGTGCATCTGTCTGCTTGGGTGGCAGTTATGGTTTCTTTAGGGTAAATTCCCAGTAGCAGAACTGCTGGGTCAAATGGTATTTCTATTTGCAACTTTTTGAGAAAGCGCCATACAGCCTTCCATAGTAGTTGCACCATTTTATACTCCCACCAACAATGAATAAGGGTTCCAGTTTCTCCGCAACCGTGCCAGCATTTGATGTTTGCTGCTCTGTTAAATTCTGCTATTCTACTGGGGTGAGATGATATCTCATAGTTGTTTTGATTTGCATCTCTCTTCGAGCTAGGGATTTTATGTTTGTTTGCCATCTGAATGTCTTTTTTGATGAAGTGTCTGCTCATATCCTGGACCCATTTTTCAATTGGGTTATTTACTTTTATCTTGTTGTGATGTGAAAGGAATTTCTTATATGGTTGTTGTTGTTGTTGTGTGCCATCAAGTTGCTTGTGACTCATAGTGACCCTATGTACAATAGTGCTGAACCCTGCTCTATCTTTAGCCAACTTCATAGTCTCTGACACACCTACCCTCATTATCCCAACCACTGAGTCAATCCATCTCTTCCAGGGTCTTCACCTCTTGCTGTCTCTCCACCCTTCCAAGTATAATGTCTGTTTCCAAGGACTAGTCCCTCCTTGCAACATACCCAAAGTGTATCAGTTAAAGTTTCAGAATCCTTGCCTCCAAGAAGCAGCCTGGTTTCACTCTCTACAGGACAAACTTAAATATTCTCCTAGTAGTCCATGGTATGTTCAATACTCTTCTCCAGCACCAGAGCTCAAAGGCAACAATTCTCCTTCTATCCTCCCTAGTTGTTGTCATCCAGTTTTCTAATGTATAGCAAGTAATTGTGAAGACCATAGCTTGGATCAGGCACACCTTAGTGTCTAGATTGACATCACTGCTTTCTAGGACTCTGGAAAGGTCCTTGACAGCAGATTTTCCCATTGCAATTTCTTCTTTTGATTTCCTGACTGCTGGTACCAAGAGTGTTGATTGTGAAACTAAACAAGCTGAAGCTGTTAACGATCTCAATCTCTTAACCGTCTATTAGGGCCAGGGGTGAGACTCTGGTTTTTTTTCTGGGGTGGGGTTTTATGGTGAGGAATATTGTAGTTTTATTTGCATTTCTTTCCCCCCCCCCACCCCTGGTCCTATTAGATTGTGAACTTTTGGCAATTGTGAGAGTTATTTTATTTATCTTTTTATCCCTGGGGCCTATCATTGTATCATACTTACCCTCTTGCGTTACAGTTACTATATGGCTGCTCATTTGTTTATTCAGGCCAGTTTGTCCTAGATGTCATACAATGTGATAGGCCAGTGGACTGCTCTTGTGGTACATGTGATAGATATTTGGACATGATTCCTGTTTCTATGAGAGAGAGACAATAAACAAATAAACAAACAAGATAATTTTAGACAGTGAGGAATGTTATGAAGAAAATCAATAGAGAGAAAGGTGATGGTGGCTTTTGTTTTGCTGATTTCATACTTTGGGCATATTGTCAGGACATCCTTGGAAAAGGACAGCATACTGGAAAGATGGAGGGTCAAAGAAAGAGAAAAAGACTCCCCCAAAAGATGGGTTGACAGGGTGACTGTAACAATGAGCTTGAGGGAGCTCTGATGGCCTGGCGGCAAGAAGCTGCATTGCAACACTGAAGGCACAGGGTTCAAATCCACCAGATGCTCTGCTGGAGAAGGAGCAGCAACTTCCTCCTGTGCCAGTCAGATCTGATTTGGCAGCACACAAACAAAAAGCCAAACAAATAAATAAAAGAAAATAAATATAAATAAATACATAACCTAAACAAAAAACAATGAGCTAGAGCATATAAGAAACATGAAGATGGCAAATTTCAGAT
Source organism: Elephantulus edwardii (assembly GCF_000299155.1). Taxonomy (NCBI): domain Eukaryota; kingdom Metazoa; phylum Chordata; class Mammalia; order Macroscelidea; family Macroscelididae; genus Elephantulus; species Elephantulus edwardii. The sequence goes on along the minus strand of NW_006400068.1, from coordinate 2,258,625 downwards.
CTATTGTTCATAGGGCTGCTATGAGATATAATTGACTCAATGACATCTAACAACATTTTCAGTGACCTTGTACCTACTCTTCACTGTTGTTTTTATGTACCATCGAGTTTGAACTGACCCATAGCTGACTCTCCAGCAGAGATAGTAAATTGTCTTTTCAGAAACAGTAAATTGCATGGGAGGAGATAGCCCATCTTTTTCTTGCAGAGCGGCTGGTGGATTTGAACCATGTGCCTTCAAGTTGGCAGCATAGCTCCTTACAACTAGGACAGCAGAACTCCCCTTATAGAGGTTTCCTGGTGGCACAGCAGGTTATGTATAGTGTTGTTAAACAAAAGTTTGACAGTTCTTGTCCACCAGTTGCCCTGCAAGAGTAAGAGGGAAAATCTTTTCTGTTTAAAGGTCTGTTGTTAGTGCCGTTGAGTCGAGCACAACTTACAGTGACCCCATGAACAAGAGAGCTGAACTCTATCCTATCTTGTGCCATCCTTATAATCTCTGATATACTTGAACCCATTGCTACAGCCACTGCTTAAATCCATCTTCTTCAGAGTCTTTCTCTCTTTTGCTGACCCTTCATTTTTCCAAGCATGATGTCCTTTTCCAAGGAATAGCCTCTCCTAACAAATGCTCTAGGGTCAACTGGTAAGGACCTACACTGCCAACCTAAAAGCACACAGTTCAAAATCACCAGCTGCTCCTTGGGAGAAGGATGAGCAATCTCCTTGCTTGTGAATGACTGCCTCGGAAAATCTGTTGGAAGGTCTGCTATGAGACAGTTTTAACTCAATAGTATATAACAAAACAACAACAACATGCCCAAAGTAAGTGAGCTAAAGCTTCACTATCGTTTCCTCCAAGGAGCTCTCTAGCTGTGCTTCTCTGAAACGTGTTTGTTCTTTTGGCAGTCCATGGGGCACTCAGCACTCTTCTCCAACATTACAACTCAGAGGCATCGATTCTTCTTCTGTCAACCTTATGCATTGTCCGGCTCTCAGATGCATAGTAAGTGATTGAAAAGACTATGATCCAAATCAGGTGCACCTTAGTTTTCAAACTGATATTATTGTTCATCAATAATTTGTAGAGCTCCCTCACAGTGGACTTTCCCAACACCATTGGTCTCCTGATCTCCTGACTGCTGGTACTATTGGTGTAGTGTGGATCCAAGTAAGATGAAATCGTTGGCAATTTCAATTTACCCCTATCGTGATGTTGCACTGGTAAGGACTTCTGTCTCCTTGATGTTGAGATATAATCCATTTTGAAGGCTGTAGTCTTTGATCTTCTGCAGCAAGCATTTGAAGTCTGTCTCATTTTTCACAAACAAGATTATATCATTTGTATAATGCAGGTTATTGATGAGTCTTCCTCCTATCTCAATGCCACATTCTCCAACTATTCTAGGAGTCCAACCGCTAGAATAATTTGCTCAGCGTACATATTAAGTGTATGGAAGAAAGGATACAACCCTGACACACACCTTTTCTGATTTTAAACCATGCAGTGCTCCCTTGTTCTTTTCAGACAACAGCTTCTTGGCCTAGACATAGGTTTCCTATGTGGTTGTTGTTATTGTGTACTACTGTTGAGTCAGAACTGACCTATAGCTGACCCGCCAGTGGGTTTTTCATAGATAGTCAATCACAAGGGAGGAGATTGTCCATCCTCCCGCGGAGCAACTAGTGGACTCAAACTGCATGCCTTTAGGATTGCAGCCCAGCTTCCTACCTCTATCTAAGCCACCAGAGCTCCATATGAGCATAATACAATGTTCTGGGATTCCCATTCTTCTCAGTGTTAGCCATAGTTTGTTATAGGTGAAATACTTTGTATGATCAATAAAACACTAACAGACAATACTTACCTGACAGGGGAGATGCCATGATCATGAAGGTGGTTATCTCAGGGTGAGGCTCACACTGGCTGTGATTTCCCTAAAGGTGGAAACTTGACTGCATAATTTGTGATAGTGAGGGAGTTTGCCCTAAAATGAAATAATAATATTAAAGAAACCTAACAACAACAACAAAAACTAAAAAAACCCAACAAAACCCTAAAAAATATCCATTATTATGAGCATCTTTTTATTTACAGAGTTCCTCTGGCTGGGAAAAAGAAAATCATATCCTTAAAAAAAAATCTTATTCAAAGATGTCAAATGAACATTGAAATGTTAAGTTTGTCTCAGAGGGGGGATAACTGTCTTATAATTGGTTTAAGGATTAGAGCAAAGTATCAAACATGCTTAGAACATCTAAACTGACATTCTCCAGTATTGCATCTAAACTTTAGCAAAAGACCTGAAAAATGGTTTTCATTTTTATTTGATTGAGACAAAAACAAAGAAAATGACATGATTATTCTCTTTTCATATTAGTTTGGCTATAGATGTTTAAAATATAATAATGTTCAGTTTTAAATTTAGGAATTTTATATATAGAGAGTTGAATTTTATACAATTTTTCTTTCAATTTTATATAATTAAGACTATAAACATATTTATTATAGCACAAAAAAACCCAAACAAAAAAACACAAATAAACATTCTTCTAGTATTCTCTGCGTTAAGTCAGGATCCATCTGACGTCAGACGAGATCGGGCGCGTTCAGGGTGGTATGGCTGTAGACCCATCTGACATCAGGAATATTATCCTTGGTGCCACAGCTTCTTCTAAATCCAGCTTGAATTAATTTAATGGCTTCCAAATTGCTATAACTGGCATTTCTGAAGAAATCTATGCAAGAGTACTTTTGTATAGAAACTAATCACTGTTGTTGAGTCTACTCAGACTCATGATGAATCTCTATCAGGGTTTTCAGGCTATAAATACTTATGGGGAAAGATTGCCCATATTTCTTCTTTGGCTTCTGTAGATAATATTATAAAATGTTTTTACTTTGTGAATAACAGCAATAAACATGTTATAGTATAAACATACTTCTGTTAGTCACAATAGAAGAGATATGGAAGCAAGCCAAGTCCCCATGAACAAACGAATGAATAGACAAACTATGGTACAGTAACATGATGGAATATTATGCAGCATTGAAAAATAATGAACTCATAAAAACGTTACATAACTTAGGAGAGCCTGGAAAACATTATGTTGAGTGAAATATCTCAGTCACAAAATGACAAACATTGCATAACACCAGTTTTAAATGGCAGTGCACCTTGTCCTATTGGATTTCCAAAGTGTACCAATTTTATTTCTTACTGTGCTTTAAAAAAATTGGAAATTGTTATAATAATAATAGTAAATTTTACTTTGGACTTTGGAGTGTTTCTGTAAGAAAGTGTAAGGTAAGTAAACCAAGAGTTACTCTCTATCTTTAGAATGAAAAGGCTTTAGATCTTCCCACTTTGGCAGTTGGCAGGACCAAGGCTCTGTCTTGGCCTTACCTGGAATCCAGAAACTGGTATTGGTCCAGGTGCACCAACATGAAACAGAGAAACAGATCTTTGAGTTCTGGTTGTGGTGGCCTTTGACCCAGGAGAAGTCCAAGGTTCCCTGTAAAAGTAAGAGACAGATGGAGCATGAAGAATCTGCAGGGTCAGTGAGGCTAGAAGATGAGGTAGATAATAAAGTTACTTGGCTAGAAATATGGGCACAAAGGAGGCAGGGATTTACCTAGGGTCGCACATAGAAAGCTGTGGCCTCAGAACCAGGCTGTGAACGCTATGTGATTACACTTTTGCTGTCTCCAACAAACTCACAGATCTTATTATTTAATGAAGAGAGATGTTTTAAAGAGCCAGAGAATATGGGCATGTGATTGTGGTGCCTGTGGGACATGGAAATGCAGAGCCCAGTTCCTGATGAGTGTGGGCGTGGCAGGGCGCCTCTGAGCAAGAAAAGGAAGGATCCAGGCTTGTTCTGGTTCTTCCTGCTTGCGTTTGTCCTGGTTTCTTTCTTATCCCACCCTTTAGGCTCAGGTGCCCCCCTATTCCTTTCCCCTTTCTACAAACCTGCCCTCTGGGGAAGTCCTTACTCTATGCAGTCTTGAATTGTTGCGTAATCAGGCTATATTCCAGTTAATCATCACTTAGTATAGGAGGGATTAAGGTTTCCAACTGCATTGGAATCGACTGGACAGATAGCAACTAACAATGACACAGGTGCTTTGATCTGTGAATCTAGGTAAAGAAAGTTGCAAGGAAATTTTTCCTTTGCTAACATTTTCAAACTTAATACAGGAAAAAAAGAATAGAAAGACAATTAACAAACTAAAAAATAACAAAGCCCCGAGTCCTTGGATGTTGGCTCTGTGAAACACCCTCTGCTCCTTCCCCTTTGTGTTTAGCCTTCTTTGACCCTTGTGGCTGCAATATTTTGTATTTACCTTTATTAATGCTTTTATCATCCTTTATGCACTTACATGTTTATAAGTCTGCCTCTTTTTTTAAAAAAAAATTATTATTTTTGTGTGTGTGTGTACCATCAAATCAGATCTGACTGGTACAGGAGGAACTCGCCCCTCCTTCTTCAGCAGAACATCTGGTGAATTTGAACCGTGTACTTTTGCGATTGCAGTGCAGCTTCTTGCCACTAGGCCACCAGAGCTCCCCAAGTCTGCCTCTTTTAAAGACAGGAAAAGTCTTTGATTAATTTTTTGTATGTTTTACTCAGGTAGATGTCCAATAAAGGAAAAGAGTTAAAAAATTTTCACATTAAAGTGCAAGCAGCTCATGTCTGCTAGAAACAGTGCTTTTCTTTTGATCAAACAATCAAAAGTATAGCAGTAGACGGGTGGTCAAGTAAAAGAATATCATCATTCTTACAAAGAATTTCTAACAAAGCAAATGGTTATACTTTATTGCTAAGTAGAAACAGATGATTGAGTTTAACAAGTAATGCATAGGAAGAACTGGAAGAAAAAACAAACTGAAATATTGAAATCCTCTAACCTCTGGTTAGTAGCATTTTTGATTCTTTTTTTCCCACTCTTACTTCTCTACTTTGTTTATGAGGAAGCAAACCCTAAATCTGAGGTTCCTGGTAGAGCTAAAATGGTTACCATTTTGAATCTAACTGCAGCTTGGCCTGAAAACCTTGCTCCTACTGCTCTCAAGAGTTAATTTAGCTCTTTTCAAAATTTACTTCTAGTACTCTTAAAGAAGTAAGTGTCAAGATTTTGGCTTATGTGAGGAATTAATTATTAAAACACATTTTTTTATTTTATTAAATTTTATTAGTTTTAATGAACATTTACAGGGATTTTGGGTTTTCATTCCTTCATTACTGCACCATTTTCTCTACCCTCCTCCCCAGTTTGTTCTTCTTCCCCGCCATCCGAATGTC
>NW_006400068.1:2247545-2252464 GCF_000299155.1 Elephantulus edwardii | reverse complement strand
AATTGCTGGGTCAAATGGTATCTCTATTTGCAACTTTTTGAGAAAGCGCCATACTGCTTTCCACAGGGGTTGCACCATTTTACACTCCCACCAACAGTTAAAAGACATTTGTTGAGAGTGCTTGTGTGGTTTTCTTCAAGAATGTCTTGATCACTATATTCTAAGAAGTTAGAAAATAGAGATGATTATGTTAAAACAAAAAACAAACCACCCCAAAAACCTATGGTTTACCTTCTCCCCTTGTGAAGCCATTGTGGTTGCAGATATAACATATTGCTTATTTAACCTGATCCAGGCCATCATCTTCACAATTGTGTGCTATGCATCAAAGAGATGGATGATGAGTAGGAATGATAGAGCATTGATGCCTTAGAGCTGTGGTGCTGGAGAAGAGTATTGAATATACCATGGACTGCTAGGAGAACAATCAGGTTCATCCTGGAGAGGGTGAAAGTAGGCTGCTCCTTTGAGTCAAGGATTCTGAAGCTTCTTCTGGCATACTTTGGGCATGTTGCAAGGAGGGGCCAGTCTTTGGAGAAGGATGTCATGTTTGGGAGGGTGGAAGGACAGCGCAAGAGAGGAAGACGCTCGATGAGATGGATCTATTCAGTGATTGGGGTAATGGGAAGTAGGTGTGTCAGAGACAGTGAGGCTTGTCACAGGATAGAGCAGGATGTAGGGCTCTTGTACACAGGGTCATGAGCGACTCAATGTCACATAACAACAATCCAATAAAGCACCTTCTCTTTTCCCTCCCCTCTTCTTCTCTTCCTTTTCTTTCCTCTCCTTCTCCTTCTTCCCCACCCCATCCCTGACTGCAATTTGAAACAGTAGTCTTACTATTTGTGAATCTCTCTACCTTTCTATAAAATACTTGGCTTCCATTTTTATAAGGCTGCAAGACTGTTTTCTACAGGACTTTAGTGTCTGAAGATTCTAGAGTAAGCACACATACAAGCCAAACAAAAGAGTTTGGGTTTTACCCAAGAATCACGTCTTAAAGAAATAGGGAATCACCTTATATCCTTCCAGAATCCTTTAGTTGTTTGCATTATGTCATGTTCTCCTAAGAGCTTTTTAAACCACAAAGTACCATCTAAGGCAGGCACATAGACCAAGATTGACTTCAATAATTCATAGACTTTTATATTTATTTTTGAATTAATAATTTAATTTTTTCATTGTTGTCATTGTTATGTGTCTTCAAGTCAGAATTGCCTTACATCTGACCCTCCAGTGGGTTTTCAGAGGCTGTAAATTGCACAGGAGGAGAGTGCTCATCTTTCTTCCACAGAGCAGCTAGTGGATTCAAACCACCCGCCTTTGTCTTGTCAGTGCATCTCCTTACCCACTGAGAATACAAAAATCAGAACATATACAAATTAAACTAGTTCTACATGTGTAGTTGCAATGACAGTGATTACATTCCTCCACTTGTGCAACTCTTTTCACTTTTCTCTGAGTTGTCTCTCCCCAGTTAGCATTAACTCATTGCCCCTTAAAGTTTCTATCTAATCTTTTGAGTTAATTGTTGTGCTGTTGTCAATTTGATCTCATATGACTCAAATGCTTAAGGCAATTAATAAACTTTTTTGGATTACTATGATTGTAAATTGTTCTGGCAAAAAAAAGGGAAGGAAAGAAATTTGGCATGTATTTAATTAATCTTTTTGGAATAAAACCAGCAATAAGAAGAAAACAAACTCCCAAACTCAATGCTATTGAGTTGAATGTGACTCATAGGGACCCTGTTGGACAGTATAGACCCACAGAGCTTCCAAGGTTTCAAGTCCGTGTGAAACTGGCTTTGTGTGTGTTATAGTTAATGTTATGGAACAAAACGTGCATGGATGATTGATTGAAAACCCAGTCCAGTTTGCAAACTTTTACTCAAATCATTACTAAAAATGTATTGATTAAAAAAATATGTTGCTTGCCGTCTAGTGCGACTCATAGCAACTCTATAAACAAAGACCTAATGCCTTTCCATAACTATCACCATTTCTCCAAGTTCATAGTTTCCAGAGGCATGTGGTTTAGGAAGTGGATACCACTCCTGCTCCCAAACCTGTTTTACCATTGGGAGTGCTACCAAACACTGTCCACTCTGGGAAACCATTATGGTATTTGATACCCCAATGGCACAAAGTTCAGCATCACAGCAAACCGGGATTTCTTCACGCAGCACATCAACAAACAGTGATGTGCAAAGTGGAAGAAAGTTCCTCCAGATATAACAGCATTTAGCATTGGTTAAGTGTTGTTGAACCGAATATGACTGAGGGTAAGCCTTGCACAAAAGACTTGAACTCTGTTCTAGAACTAACATCATTTCTGCACATTTCTAGAGTTTCGAGAGTTTGTAGAGTTTAAAGATTTTGTAAAATATATTGACTTTAAAAAACAAAATCAGATTTAAAATACTAATTATGGTAGCAGATCTCCCACTGAGCAGCTAGTGGGGTTGAATTGCTGACCATTTGACTAGCAATTGGGCACTTGTTCCGTCACAGCACATTCTCTTTGTGATGAGGTCCCTAAACTTCAAGCTTCAGATGCCATTCTAATAAGCCATTTGAAGATCTCTTTCAAAAGCAATATTATAAGTGGTTATATTTGAAGGTCATGAACTTTCACCTACAGGATGAGTGGAGAATACCCACAACCGCCCAGTGTTTTGTAAACCAGTCCTTTTGCCTTAGGTTAAAACTCCAGCTCAGAGACCTTCAATTTATGGTTTGAAAAGCCACATGGACTGGGAATAATATTTGACAATGTCATATCTGATAAGAGTCTCATATCTAAAATTTATAGAATACTCCAGCACCTCAGTAAGAAAAAGGTAAACAAACCAATAGTAAAATGGGCACAAAATATGAATAAACACTTCAAAAAGAAGAAATTCAGATGGCTGATTAACACATGAAGAAATTTTCAAAATCCCCAGCTATCAGAGAAATGAAAACTAAAACAACTATGATGTTCATACTGGCATTATTATTCACAATAGCAAGAACATGGAAACAGTCCAAATCCCCATAAACAAATGATTGGACTGAGAAGTTGTGGTACATTCACACAATAAAATACTATGCAGCACTCAGGAGAAATGATTTCAAAGAATACTATATAACATGAGAAAAGCTAGAGAACTACATGCTGAATGAACTGACTCAGGCTCATTAGGACAAATATTGCATAAGACTATTACTGTAAACACAGAAGGATAACTATTAACTAGTATGATGTGTATGGATATCCGAAAAGAAAGGGGAGCGGACAGGGGGGTTGAGGTTGGAGAGATGGTAAATCAAGGGGTTGCAGAATTTGGTGGGTGAAAGGAGGGGGAGAAGGAATTAGAAAAGATCCAATGGGGATCTGAAAAGACAAGGTAATAGTGGGCATAGGTAAATGGTGATTAAATTTGTAAGACACACTGTCAGGGAATGATTATATGAAGCAAAATGTGAATTAAAAAAGACCCCCGGCCAAAAAAAAAAAACCCCAAAAAACAAAAACTCAAACCCAGCTATGAGATAACTCATCTCAGCAATAATAGCGAAGTTCATTGAACAGGGTAACAAAGCACTTGCTGGCAAGGGTGTGCAGAGATTGGAACTTTTATATATGGCTAGTAGGAATGTAAAATGGTTCAACCACTATGGAAGGCAGTCTGGTGCTTTCTCAAAAGATTCAAAATAGAAATACCACTTGACTTAGCTATCTCACTACTGGAAATAACAGCCTAAAGAGACCAGAGTGGCAACTCAAACAGATGTACACACACCCATGTTTATTGTGAATAGTAAATAGTAAAGAGATGGAAGCCTATCAAAGAAATGGATAGAGAACTATGGTATGTTCACACAGTGGGATATAATGTAGCACTGAAAAAACAATAAACTTATAAAACAGTACAAAACATGGGTAAACCTAAAAGACATTATGCTGATTGAAATATCTCAGTCACAAAAGGACAAATACTGCACAACACCTCTGTTATAAAATAGGACTAACTTGGGGGGCTGGGAGGAGAGCAGGAGACAAGTGGAATAGATGCACTGGAACAGATGAGGGGTTGGAATGTCTGAAAGAAATATATGATTGACATTATATGTTTGACAACTGACAATCTGCAACAAGATGTGCATTACATAGTGGACTGGGAGAGGGAGGGGAAGGGTAAAATGTGCAAAAATAAATGAAAACCCAACCTTTCTGTAAACTTTAGTTAAAAAGCACAATTTTAAAAAATGATTTTTTTAAAAAAAATTTTTTTTAAAGAGAAGTTAATCTCTAGTAAACTATCAGATGACTCAGAAAGTGATTTTTGGAGGACTTCTCCACCAAAGGCACACAGTGACAGAATCAAATGCTAAATGGAATGTATAAGCGGAAAAGAAATATTTTCACACAGACACGCCACTTTTATGATAATGTGATTTAAAATATGGTATAATAATTGTTTTATTAAATAGTGGAATTGAAAATGTAACCATTTCATCTTTAGCCCCAAAGTCAGGGATCAAGTTGATTTAAACCATTTTAATTGGAAAGATTCGTTGAAAAAATGACCTTAACTTAGGGTCACTTTCTATTCCTGTATTATTTTATTCTCAGAGTAAAAGCCAAAGCATAAATTTGTTATCCCTCCTAAGGACTCTTAAAATTTAATAGGCATTTAAGCTTTTATGTAAGAAATGAAACTTTAATGGTGTGGATTGGGAAGATATTTAGGGAGGTAGGAGGCAGTCTCCATGCCTTTAAAGTCATACCAGGAAGAGGTATGTACATAAACTCTAGTACGTGTGGCCTTTCAGGAAGTTTCAATGGGTTAAACTTTCTTGGAGTGACTTTGGAGCTTTGTATACAAGTAATTGATGGACATGTTGGGAAGGGTACCTGTTGATCTATTGCTA
>NW_006400068.1:2219284-2247445 GCF_000299155.1 Elephantulus edwardii | reverse complement strand
CCAAAAGTACTCAGTTTTCACTCTGAAACAAAAACCAAACAACCAACAAAACAAAAAAAATACACCCCCCCCCCAAAAAAAAAACTCCAATGAAAAAACTGTCTGAAAATGGTGGGGCTTTAACTGACGGTCATTTATTTGTTCCCTTTTCTTTGGTTAGGGAGCCCATGTGGCATTGTCCATAATATGGCAGGATGCTGTGAGGTCTGTAGTCTGAGTCTACCAGGTACTAAGGAAAAGGATGGGCATAGGAAACCCAATGGGATGTTACTACAAGTCAGAATTGACTAGATGATAGTGAGTTAGTTGTTTGCTGTGGTTTTTTTTTCTTGTCTCCTTTTTAATATTCTTGCCACTCATATACATTGTCTTTCATGCATATACATTGTGTTTTAGATCATCTTTACATTCTATTTTGTCCATGTATATTGTGGGGGTTTTCTGCCTTGCTAGTAACTACAGTCATGAAAATGTGTAAGCCAGGTACTTTATGCCTCGTGCTCTAATATCCCCCTTTAGGTAGCAATTTCTGATCAAAGTCCACTGCTCACTGATAGTGATCACCTGGATGCACAGTAGTGGAACTGGGAGGAATACAATGGAGAACCAGGCTGAGCGTGGGCGTGCTCCTTTGGCGCTGCTTACCTAGCATGCACAGCTGTGTGAATGTCTAGGGAAGAGGCCTTGTCTTTAGGAGCAGGGAATTGTGAGGACCCCTGGCTTGTTGACTTGGCTCCATGTTGGGGCTAGACCCGAGTGAAGAGACCAACAAGTTTGGAACACAGGGAGAAACGTGGACTCTCGAGTTTGTGGCTGATGCCCATTTGAATCTTTCCTCAAACGACTGGGGATGAGTTGACTAGAACCCACTCTAATTAAGAGAAGATGATCCATGCTGTGAACTAGAGTTGATTGCTGCAAACTGATGGTTTGCTCTAGACTAGAATTTGCTTATGGATGCAGATGGTCAAAGTTTCCAAGTTGAACAGAGGATTCTTCAGCAAAAGGGGCATGCTTGTTCCCTCAGAGTGAGGTGAGTGGTTTGGTTTTTTTGTTTGTTTGTTTTTAAATTCTTTGGTTAAGGAGGTACAATAATGAACTTGTCTGTTAAGAAAACAGTAACAGTTCAAGACCACCTAGCGACTCCATAGTAGAAAGATGTGGTAATTGGTTTCTGCAAAGATGGTTGTGTGTTATGTGCTCTTGGTGGATCCTGACTCTTAGCAACATTAGAGAACAGAGTAGGGCTGCCCCTCTAGAGTTTTCCAGGCTGTAATCGTTCAGAGGAGCAGATTTCCAGGCTTTTTTACTCAAGAAATGGTTGGTAGGCTTGAACCAAATACATTTTGTTAGCAGCCAAGTGCATAAACTTTATGACACCTTCTTTCCTGGAGAAGCGATGGCCACACTTGAATCACTGTTACCTGACATTTAAAAAACAACAACAACAACAACAACAAATTCAAGAAAACAACAACAAAATAATAATTTGGGGACAGTACTGCCCTGTCATATGAGACCAATATAAGTTGAAAATTGACTATAGCACATCTAACAACAACAATAGTCTTTGATTGACAATTGAGTAAAGCTTAACAAGAATAGCTCCTCTTTCCCCTACAAGAGTTGCCTGAGCTCCCTCATCTGTTTGCTGTTGTTGAGGGTCAGGTGTGGGGCCACGCACATTCCGAGACCTCTACTGATATTCTTGTAATGACTGAGATGAAGAAATCTCTGTCTCCTAAAGGGCCACTCATGCTCAAAGAGGGACTCCCAAGGCGGAGTGTTCAACCTGAGTGAAAAGAGAAGCTGCAGGGCTTCTTGAACTAAGAAGCTGTATGCTATCATTATACTGGTTAAATAAGTCACAAAATCAGTCTTGATTCAAGGGATAGGGAAAGACAGACTCTACCTTTTTGATGGGAGCAGCTGTAAAGAGTTTGTGACTATATTTAACTTACCATTTCCAATGGGGAGAATAGCTTCTAGAAAAGAACAGAGACAGGAAAACAGAACTGTGTGGTAGGAATTTTAAGGAGTTTCATCTGATTAAAAATAGAGAAGGTGCATTGTTGAGCAGCACAAATGAAACTGGTTAGGAAACCTAACAGCCCCAGTTGCCGCCTGTACCCTCCCAAGGAGGGCTTTGATTGAAGGGGCTAGAGGACCAGTCCGCTTCCTCACTCATAATGCTTTTGAATTAGTGTTTTTATTTTTTAATGAACATTTGCTTTCAGATCTTGGAAGACTCTGCCTCATTAAAATATTGCATTAAGTAATGGACTTTTCCAATGCCTTAAAGACTTTCAGCAGAGAAGAGAGCTCGGGGGAAGTGAAAGACAGTGGCTATGTGCCTAAATTCTAGCCAGTACTTATTGGTTCAAATCCTGTCTTTACCACATGGAAACTAGGTGACATTTGGCCAATCACTTTGACTTTTTGAGTTGCAGTTTCCTGCAATGTAATGGGGTTACAAAGGATCTATCTCTCAGAATGGCAGTAAGAATTAGATAATACGCATCCAATTTACCTTAGTGCTTGAAGCACTAAACATATAAGCAGATTTTTGCTGTGAATTAAATTCTGAGTCATGGTGACCCATGTGACTGAGCAGAATTTCTCAGGGGAATTTTCTTATACATGAGGAAAATGATCCCCTGCCATGCTTTCTGTGGTGTCCTTGGATGGGTTTGGTCAGCCAACCTTTACATTAGTAGTCGAGGTCATATTATACCACCTAGGAACCTTATAAGCAACATACAGCTAAACTGAAGCTATTATCACTATCATTCTTTTACTGTCTCTAAGTGGAGTACAAATGCTGAAGGTCCAGAGTCTTATTCTCAACACAGAGAAATAGAGCATTAAGACATTTTCAAATATGAAAGGCTGTGGGGAATCCCAAGAATAGTAATTTTTCCTGTAGCTTGCATCCCAGGAAGGCCGCTTTCAAAGTGAATTACTTTTCTCTCAAAAGAAAACTGACCTCACAGCAATCGGGTGTTGAATTGGGTTGATGCACTGAGGAATGCATAATATGTTTGTTTTCTCCTTGAGTGTGTTGTATAAGATGAATCTGGATGCTGTCCTCTGCTCACAGCTAAGTGTATGTTTTCCCCTTTTAAAATAAATAGTAATTTCATACTGTAGTATAGGCAATATGAAATGGGAGATATGATGGAAATCAACACAATTGGTCCTCAACAGTGGCAGGATGTGTTGCTAAGCAGAAATTCAGCAGTTCAAATCCACTAACTGCTCCACAGGAGGAAAATGGACTGTCTCCCCCTAAAAGGACAGTTTGAACCCACGAGGGGCTCTGTGAGACAGGTTCTTAAAAAGGCAACAGCCTAGGAAACCAAATGGGTCAGTTCAACTCTGACATATGAGGTTGCTATGGGCTAACATCAACATGACAGCACATAACAGCAAACAACATACATAATGGCTTTTTCTGGATTTGTTTCCCCCCCTCTGGGGGATGACTTAATTTTCATTCCCAATGTTGGGTCATTTTTCATTTAACTTGGTCAATCACATTCATTGCTTGTTGAGTTTGTTCAGACACATAACTGACCCTCCAGCAGGTTTCCAAGACTGTAATTAGTATGAGAGGAGGATGCTAATCCTTCTTCCACAGAGCGGCTGGTGGACTCCAACGGTCAGAGAAGCTCAGCCTTTATGTTAGCAGCCCAACTCTCTATGGACTACTCTCAGAACTTCCTGTTAGCTTAAAAGTAGTAGTAATTTCATTTATTTTGTAAGGAGTTTACATTGTTAACCCAAAGGCCTAACCTTTCTGGCTATTGAATCCATCAGGACCTCCTTGGGAGAAAGGTGAGCAATCTTCCTGCAATTTACAGCTTTGGACACCCAGTGGAGGGTCAATTATAAATCAGTTCTGACTCAACAGCAATGAGAAAGTAGAGTAAAGCCTTACTTTTCCAAGGTTGCCCCCTATAGTGCTGCCATTACAACAACCTTATGTAAGGGAAATATTTAACGGCAAATGCTTTCTGAAAAAGGAAGAAAAAGGGAAAAAAGTTCAAAACATCCAATATGCAGACATTCAGGTTAAATAAATGCCTCTCAAACACCAAACTAGTGCCATCAAATTGATTCTGAGTCCTGGTAACCTGACGCATGTCAGAAAGACCTGTGCTGCACAAGGATTTCAGTGTTGAACTATTTGGAAGTTCTGAAGTGTCTATGGATGGCTTTGAACTATTTCCCTTTTGGTTGGCAGCTGAGAGTGTTAAACATTATACACCCAAAGACTCTCTACTACCTCTCAGACGATGTTAATTGGGATTGACTTAGCCCTGGTTATATTGATGTTTTCACCATCAATATGGATTGCATCTTGATATCAAGAAGGCAAAAATTCTCACCACTGGACTGATAAGCAACACAATGATAGATGGAAAAAAGACTGACATTGTCAATGATTTCATCTTACTTGTATCCACAGTCAACACCGTAGGTACCAGCAGTCAGGAGATCAGGAGACTTATTGTACTGGGCAATCAGGGCTGTAAGGGACCTCTCCAAATTACTGAGAAGCAATGATGCCAGTTTGAAGACTACTATGACCTGTCAAGGTCTTTTCAATCATGCATATGAGAGCTGAACAATGACAATAGATGACAGGAGACGAACTGATGCCTGTGAGTTGTGGTGTTGGAGATGATTACTGATTACTCCATGGACTGCTAAAAGAACAAACAGATATTTCTTTGGAAAAGCTCAGCCAGAGGGTTCCTTGGAGGCAAAGATGACAAAGGTTTGCCTCAAATATTTTGAGCATGTTGTTGGTAGAGGCTGTTCCTTGGAGATAGACATTATCTTGCCTCAGTGTAAGAGAGGAAGATCATCAATAAGATGGGTTGACACAGTGACTGCAGCAATGAAATCACGGGTGTCAGAGATGATAAAGATGGCACAGGATAGGACAAGGTAGAGATCTGTAATTCATAGGCTTGCAATGAGTCATATGTAACCCAATAACTTCTAACAATAACAATAACAATAACAATAACAAATTAATAGCTACTATTCATTTAACATTCCAGGACTGCCTGAAGTGCAGGCTGGATTTAGAAGAGGCCGTGGTACTACGGATATTATAGATAATGTTAGATGGATCTTGGCTGAAAGCAAGGAGTATCAGAGGAATGTCGATCAGTGTTTCACTGACTATGCAAAGGCATTTCACTGTGTAGATCACAGCAAACTATGGCTGACTCTGAGGAGAATGGGAATCCCAGAACACTTCGTTGTGCTTATGCGAAGCCTATACTTGGACCCTTGGAAGCAGGAGTGGCATCCACTTCCATAATAGCTTGCCTCCAGAAACGCTGTGAACCTGGAGAGAGGATGAGAGACACACAAGTGTTGATGACTCTCCTTCATAGGGTCACTATGAGTTGCCTGCGACTTGATGGCACTTAACAACAATAACAATATACTTGGACCAGCAGGAGTCATCAGAACAGAGCAAGGAAGCACTGCGTGGTTCAAAATTGGGAAGGGTGTATGTCAAGGATCTCTCCTATCTCCATACCTTTTCTATCTATATGCAGAACAGATTATCTGGGAGGCTAGGCTCTATGAGGAGAAATGTGGCATCAAGATTGGAGGAAGACTCATCAACAATCTGTGTTATACAGATAATACAACCCTGCTTGCTGAAACTAAGGAGAATCTGAAATGCTTGTTGCAGAAGGTCAAGGCCTGTAGCCTTCAATATGGATTGAAGGTAAACATCAAGAAACCAAAGATTCTCACCACTGGGCTGATTGGCAGCATCATGATAGATGGTGAAGAGATTGAGATTATTAACAACTTTAGTTTGCTTGGCTCCACAATCAACACTCTTGGTACTATCAGCCAGGAAATTAAAAAATGAATTGCATTGGAAAAGCCTTCTGTCAGAAGCCTCTCCAAAGTACTGAAGAGTAACAATGTCAGTCTGGACACTAAGGGACACCTGATACAGGCCATATAGTCTTTGCAATTCCTTGCTATGCATCAGAAAGCTGGACAATAATGAAAGATGATACAAGGAGAATTGATGCCTATGAGCTGTGATGCTGGAGAAGAGTTTTGAATATACCATTGTCTGCTAGGAGAACAAACAGATTCATCTAGAGAGGGTAAGACCAGGCTGCTTCTTGGAGGCAAGGATTCTGAAGCTCTGTCTGACATATTTTGGACATGTTGCAAGGCAGTACTAGTCCTTGGAGAGGGATGTCATTCATGGGAGGGTGGAAGGACAGTGCAGGAGAGGAAGACCCTCGATGAGCTAGATTGATTCAGTGACTGGAGTAATGGGGATGGGTGTTGTCAGGGCCGTTAAGATTGGCACAGGATAGAGCAGGGTTTGGGGTTGTTGTACATAGGGTCACTTAACAACATTTACTCAACAAGGGAGCTCTGGTGACCTAATGGAAAGAAGCTCTGTTGCAATCCTGAATGCACGTGATTCAAGGCAATCAGCTGCTCTGCAGGAGAAGGATGGTCAATCTCCTCCCATGCAATTAACTGCCTCTGAAAACACTTGAAAGATCAGTTATGAGTGAGTTCCAACTCTATGGTATACATCAATTCACTCAACACTTGGTACCAGTATTCAGGAAATCAGAAGATATATAACACTCAGAAAGCCTACAATCAGGGATCTCTTGGTTGAGGAACAACCATGAATTACTGAGGAACAATGATATTAGTTTGAGGACTATGGTGTGCTTGATTTAGACCATGATTTTTTAAATCACTTGCCATACTGCTGAGAATTGGACAAGGAATAAGGATGACAGAAGAAAAATTAATACCTTTGAACTGTAGTGGTAATGTATAGAATATCTCATGGTCTGTCAAAAAGAGCAAACAGATATGTCTTGGAGAAGGCGCAGCCAGAGTGCTTCTTGGAGGCAAGGATGATGAAGCTTTGTCGCGCATACTTTAGGCATGCTTATAGGAAAGGTTATTCCTTGGAGAAGGATATCACATTTGGAAAGGTGGAGGGATGGTGAAGGAGAGGAAGACCATCAAACAAGTGGATTGACACAGTGACTGCAACAATAGGTTTGCATGTGCCAGAAATTAGGATGGCACAGGAGAGGACAGGATTCCTTTCTGTTGGTCATTATGAATCATCCTCGACAATACCTAACAACAGTATTCACTCAACAAGGAAGCTCTGGTGTCTTAGTGGTAAGGACTTGTGCTGTTAACTCAAAGGCAAGTGCTTTGAATCCACCAGTTGCTTCACATGACAAAGATGGGCATCTCCTTCCATGTGATTACAGGCTCTGAAAAACCACTGCAGGGTCAGTTGTAAGTTGGTTCTTTCTTAATGTCATGTAACAACAATTCACTTAACAAAGGATCCCTAGTAGTATAGTAGGTTACATGTTGCTACCCAAAAGATTATTGGTTTGAATTCACCAGGGAAGCCTCGGGAGCAAGACAGACATTCTTCTCCCATCAAGATTTGGGGTCACCATTAATAGTGATCAACTTCACAGCAGTGAATATTATTTATTTCTTTAATAATTATACAAGGGTTCAGGCCTTTTGTTCATAGGTCCACTATGAGTTGTCTACAACTTGATGGTACTTAACAACAACCACATAGGGCTCAGTTGGTCTAGTGAACAGAAAGTGATGCTACCAAGCCAAAGGTGAGTGATTTTGATCTATGGCACTCAGGCCTGGTTTTAATGGTTCTTTGTCAAACATTCTTCTAAGTGGTAGAGCACTGATCTGTCCTTTTGCTGTACAGAGGTAACTCGTTGTTACTGTGAAGCTGTATACTGTGACACTGATATGTCAAATGTGATAATGGTTACACATAGTGGACAGTGTTTGGTGGAGCTTCCTGATTAAAACAAGCTTGGAAGCAGGAGTGGTATCCAATTTCTAAATAGTTTGCCTCTGGAAACCCTATGATCTTGGTGAAATGATGAAAAGTTATCCAAATGTTCAGGTCTTTTGTTCATAGGGTTGTTATGAGTTGTCTATTACTCAATGGCACTTAACAACAACAACATTAATAACAAAGAGGGCCTAGTTAGGTGTCAGGTTAGAACAAACTCAAGTTCAGTGTATATGAAACAAAACATTTGAGGGTTATAAAACTAGTTTCAGTGGAAAAATATATTCTGACCCAATAGTTGTTTCACAGTAGTGATTCCTAATGGAAGAGGCATGTTAGTTCTAAAAGAGCGTGGGCCCCCAGCAGAGGAAAGTGCTCTGCATCTTCCTGATTGTTCAACTGAGAGTGTGTATGTATCTAGAGAGATTCTAGCCTTCCTGCTGAAGCTTGCTCCACTACAGATTGCTTAACTTTCAAAGGAAGCAAGCATTCCCACTCTTTATCTGTCTCCATTTCCTCACCTAATTCTCCCTATAGTAATTTCCCAGGAATTAGTTAAATGAGTCACATTTTCTTATGCCAGACTTTTTTTTTTAATTTTTATTTTAATAATCCAAAAAAGCATGAAATGGATCGGCACACACCTAACTTTCAGGCAAAATAATAATAATTAAAAAAAGCCATTAAACAAATACTATGAATAGTGAAGCATGTCATGTACTGTCAATTAACTAAGAATGTGCCCATCCCAGCACTTCTTGAAAGAATCTCAAAAAAACAGGAAAATACATTTTTAATGGAGCCACCTGTGCCTCAAGGCCTCTGAGAACTTTAACAAGGATCAATCCATTAAAAAACAGTCACTCTAAGCATGCATAATAAATTAAGTATGAATTTTAAATTATTCAGTGAGTGTTTATGAAGGATTGGGATGTTGTAGGGATAATAAAAATGCCATGTTAAAGAGCAATCAGAAGTGATTTTTAAAAGGAGGTAAAGAAGGGATGATTTCAAAGTTACCTTTACTGATAGCGGGCGTGTGTTGGCCTTTGCATTAATACAGCTAATTTCAAGTCATCCTTCTGGCTCATTCTTCTGACAAAAGAACAAAATGGTTTGTCTTAGAGGACGCTCAACCAGGGTACTCCTCAGAGGCATGAAAGGTGAAACTTGGGCATTTGTCAAGAGAGGCCAGTCCTTGGTAAAAGACATTATGCTAAGAAAGATGGAGAGTCAGAGAAAGAGAGGAAAGCCCTTAACAAGACGGATTGATACATTGACTGCCGTAGTGGCTTGAGCGTGACAGGGATTGTGAGGATGGTGCAGGCCAGAGCAAGGCTCAGAGCTGTTGGTCATATGGTTGCTAGGAGTTTAAGTTGATTCAATGGCGCATAACAAAGTCCAGAGGCCAATGATGCCTCAGTGACGTATCACGTTCTAGGTGGGAGACCTACGTTCGGTTATCAAGCAATGCACCCCAGGCTTAGTCACCAACTGTTTGTCCACAGAGGCTAATACGTGGCTACAATGCTAAATGGGTTGCAGTGGAACTTTCAGATCAAGATGGTTTAAGAGGCCCTGATGACCTCCTTCTAAAAATCAGCCAGTGAAAACCCACTGAGTCACGATGGTGTGACTGGCAACGTATTCTAGAATAACAAAGAACTGGACAATGTTTCTTTCCATTGTACATAGGCTCACGTTGAGTGAGATGCTGTCATGGGTCTGAGATCAACTCAGTGGGAGCTGATAACAACGATGATTTGTGTAAATTTATATGACAGGCGTTATTTTATATCTAATAATCTTATTATCTTGTAGTCACAATTTTATATGTAAGACCCTGAAGAGGAAAGAAAAGTAATATTAAAAATATTGAGGGATACCACCAATGAGTTAATTTGGCTGGACTTTTTAGTAAATTATCCCCCATGTTATATAATAAGCAACCTAGCTCAGAGAGCTGAAGTAACTTGTCTGTGGGCACATGGCCCAGTGAAAAAGCCAGGATTTGAATAGTGTTCTTTGAGAAGCTGAAGCTTGTTCTTTCCCCACTATATTATTCCAGACAAATCATATTTCCTTGTGAAGGTGGATTGATGAAGAAAAGTAGCAAAGGGCTCTGGAGTGAAGAGTTCCTTGTTCAAACATAGCTTTCTCTTTTATTAGCTGTTACCTTAAGTAATCAACGGAACTTCACTTAGCTTCAGTTTCTTCCAATATTAAATAGAGAGAATGATGTGGGGATTAGGTGGGTTGAGATATACAAAGAAACTAATGCAATGTTTGCCCTACTTAGTTTTTTTGCTGAGCAAATAATCTGAGAAGTTGGACTGTATGAAAAAGGGTGGAACATCAGAATTGGAAGTAGTGCTACCAACAATTTAGGATGTACAGTTTATACAACCTCGCTTGCTGAAAGCAAAGAGGACTTTAGCTCTTTCTGATGCTGATCAAAGACTACTTTATGGATTGCACCTCAACATAAAAGAAACTAAAAAAATATTTACAACTAGGCCAGTATAAAGGATTTCTCATGATGTAGTCTATAGGGAGTTGGACTGCTAACCCAAAGACTTGCTTCTCAGGAAGTTAAAATCCACCTGTGGCTCCACAGGAGAAAGATGGGCAATCTTCTTCTGTGCGATCTAGAGCGGTCAGCTAGAAGTCAGTTCTGACTCAGCAGCAATGTGAGAAGAGACAGAGATCAAGAAACTGTATCATGACAGGCAGTCAAAATCAGAGTTGCCAAAGACTTAATTGTACTTGAACCCACAATCAATGCTCATGGAAGCAGTGTCAAGAAATCAAATGTACCTTTCCACTCTTAGGATGGAGCACTGTTGTCATGGTGTGGGCTCTTCAAATAATCAGGATGCTGCTCTCCGTGAATGCCATGGCGAGGAGGAAAGCTCAAGAAAGCAGAACTGCACACCTGAGACTGCTGAGGAACGGGACTATCATCCCACTGTGAGGTTTGGATCGGAATGGCTGCCAGCAGCTGAGCGTTTGGGAGGGATGTTGCTCACTGTGAGGTATCTCTACTTCTTTGGGTTTTGACAACTGAATGAGGGAGCGTAAAACCTGGGAAGAGTTTTGGAGCTAGTCCAGCTTGAAAACCTTTCGGGAAGACAGTGGCTGCAGCCCTGGAAGAATTTGGAATCTTAATTGGCACTACTGTGAACTTGGACTCAATACCACAGGATTTGGTGTAACTTGTTCAGGAAATGCTCAAGGTGTTCATTATCAAACAGCCAATCGGCAGGCTGAGCTGTAAATACAGTTTGTCCTCAAGTGTATCCATGTGTTTATAAACTAAGGATAGAGGAAAATATTAAAAAAAATAAAGAAATCAGATGACATGATGTGTTTATTGGGAAAATTTGCTGTAAAAGTCCTCTTCAAAGCATTAAACAAAGAATTAAATTTGAAGACAAATGTGTACCTGACTTAAGCCATGACATGTCCATTCTCCTCATGTACATGTGAAAGTCAAAGAGTGAACAAGGAAAAAAAGAAAGAAAGAAAGGAGTAAGCTGGTCTGTGTTGGAAGAGGTGTAGCCAGAGTGCTCCTAAGAAATAATACTAATAGGAATTTATCTCAAATTTTGGAGACACCAATCCCTTGGAAAGACATCATGCTTTTTAAAGTTGTTCTTGTTGATTGCTGTTGAGTCGAGCACAACTCTTGGTGACCCTATGAACCAAAGGCCTGAAACCTGTCTATAGCTCTCTCCAGGTTCATAGAGTTTCCAGAAGTGTGACATTTCAGAAGTGGATGCCACTCCTGCTTCCAAACTTGTCTTAAACTGGGAGCTACACCAAACAGTGTCCACCATGGGCAGCCATTTTGGCATTTGACCCCCAAATGGCACAAAGTTCAGCTTCACAGCAAACCCATATTACCACAGTACAGTGGACTGACAGAAGAGTGCTGTACAACTTAGAAGAATGTTTCTTCAAAATCATATCACTAGACCCTCGGACTCAATCGACACTTAAATACAAGGGGCCTCAACAAAAGATGAACAAAAGACCTGAAGTCTTTCTATAACTATCATCATTTCTCCAGGTTCATAGGCTTTCCAGAGGCTTGTGGTTTAGGAAATGGATGCCACTCCTGCTTCCAAACCTGAATCAATTGGGGAGCTCCAACAAACACTGCCCAGGATGGGTAGCCAGTTAGGGGATCATCAAAAAAGAGGAAGGCTCTCAAGGTTAGCTCTGGTGGCCTAGTGGCAAGAAACTATACTGCAATCCCAGAGGTGTGCGGTTCGAATCCGCCAGATGCTCTACTGGAGAAGGAGGGACAATCTCCTCCTGTACCAGTCAGATCTGATTTGACGGTACATGCACAGAAAACAATAACATAAATTTTTTTTTAAAAGAGGAAGGCTCTCAATGAGGTAGATGGATACACTGACTACAATAATAGGCCCATAGCTACAACTGTGAGGATGGTGTAGGATCAGGCAGTATTTTCATTCTATTGTAAATAGGGGTTCTGTAAGTTGGCACTGATTCTAGCGTACCTAGCAATAACAACAACAGAAGTTAGAAAAGAAAACCCAACAAGCCGGTGATGTCATAGATTCAATAGTGTTCCTCTCCTTTCCATTTATTGCTTCAACTATGAGTTGGAATTCTGATCCTTATTCTTGTGTATGTAATCCCTTTTGCCAGTAGTATTTTCTTTCTTATAGGGTAGGTCCTGAACCTGATCACTTCTGAGCTCTACAAAGAGCAGAGTAGACATTCTAATGGATGCAAAACAGGATGTTTATGGGACCAGATAGATAACACATGGGAATTGCCGAGGAACTGAGGATTGCAGAGGCTATGAAAACTGCTAATGGGGAGACAGCCATCTCTTGTTGCCAGGATTCTGAATTTGGAGTTCTAGCCTCTTGAATTATGAAAATAAATTTCTAGTTTTTAATGGCAGATTAAGCTCGTCTGTGGCTTTTGAATATCCCTCTGAGGAAGGAAAGTTGAATGAACCTCAGGTGGTCTTCTGAGCAGAAGACACTCTTCTCTACCTGTGAAGGTAGAGTTGGACGAAGGGCCCACCATTACTAGGCCACTGAAGGCCCCTTGTGAGGCTCTACAGAGGAAGTAGGGTGTGGGGAATTTGACAGAAGCCTTTTGTGGGGTCTTCCACTCACAATTTCTTTCTCCTTGGGTCTCACATTCATTTGAAGCTTTTGAAAGGCTTCAGCTGTCTCATGGTAAAAGGAGACTATACGAGATCAAGGAGACACTGTCCACATCCTGAGGTTGTGAGAGAGGGTTGAAGTTGTGAGCATAAGGCCTCAGGGAAGGGGCAGTGACTAGAGGGGCAGTCCTGGCTCAGATCAGGCTGTTTCCCACCTAACTCTACTTAGACATGCCACACAGAGTCTCTGGACGCAACTGAAGAGCAGTGGAGCTTAGCTTCTCCCTTAGAGGAGCATACTCTGAATGTGAGGCTGTCTGGGATAGGGGACTGTGGTGATTGCTCAAAGATTTAATGGTTGCAATGGGGCTGTTCTTTGAGACCCTTTCCTTTGGCATTGTAGGACCTTTGATTAGAAATATTTTGCTGAGAAACGTCTGCATTAAGTGTAAGGGATATATGTGGTACAATTAGGGAAGGAAGTGTGGTGAGCTAAACAAAACACTCTGGACACAGTTCAGTGAAACAGACCACACTTCTGACTATTTCCCACCCCTAAGTGTTGTTGAACTTTGACTTTTTTTTTTTTTTAAAGCTATTGACTCTACGGTGGCATAGTTTATAACTTTGATATTTTTCTTTGCCACCATTTTGGCCTGTACACGAATACAACAGGAACTTCAAAAATACTGGGGTTGGATGGGGTGGAGAGGAAGCTGAATAGTTACAGAAATGCTTTTGTGTTTGAAGACAAATATATTTACTCCATAGCAAGTAAGTTTCTGCCTCTGTACACTCTTTCTTTCCTTTCTGCCCCTGGGATCCTTCTCCTAACACTGTAGCCCACACCACAGGAGGTTCGCAGTTTTCACAAGATTGTTGAAGATTGGAAAAAGAAAAAAAACCAAACCCAAACACCAAAATGAGTTTCCAAGGTTATAATTTCAGACCAGCAGAGAACGTTATTGTGAGTCAGGGGAAACTCCCCAGTGACGTTTTCAAAATTTCCAGAAGATTGGTTTTTATAATCAATGAGGGTCACACAGAGGAAGAAGATGAAAATTGAGGATGATTGGCTATAAATGAAGAGAAAAAGAGAGAGCCTTCTAGAAAAGTGAGAAATATACACGAAATCCCACCCCCATGGCCCCCAATTCCATTGCTACCTAGTCAATTCCAATTCAAGGTGGTCCCAAGTGTCTTAGAGTAGACACACCAGCTCTATAGGGTTTTCCTGTTGTAGTCTTCAGCCTACTGACAAGAAACTGTGCTGTAATCCTAGAGGCATCAGGTTCTAATTCACCAGCTGCTCTCTGGGATGATGAGCAGTCTCCTTCCATCCTATTAACTGCCCCTAAAAACTCACTGGAGAGTCAGCTATGGGTTGATTCTAACTCAGTAGTACACAACAACACAGTCTTTACAGAAGCAGTTTGTTAGGGCCTTTCTACCATGGTATGATAGGTGGATTTTGACTACTTCTTTTTTTTTTTTAAGCTTTATTTTTTAAAAATAATTTTAATGAGCATTTACAGAGATTTTGGGTTTCCATTTATTCATTGCTGCACTTCTCTCCCCGCCCATCCCTCCCCCCCATTTCGCTCCTCTCTTTCAAAAGTAAAAGAAACACTCCCTCCCTGGAACACAATCCCCCCTGCACCCTCCCACCTCCCCAAGTACATTCCACTATGCAACCTTAATTGTGGATTTTGACTTCTAACCATTACTTGAGCAGCCTACTGCAAAGATCTCTTGTCACCAAGGCTCCTTTATTTTAGAGGCAAGTAGAATGGTGCATATGATGATGATATTGCTAGGTACTGTCAAGTTGGCTTTGACTCCGTGACCTTATATGCAACAGCATTGAAATCTGATCCTGTGCCTTCCTCACGGTCTTCATTCTGCCTGATAGAAAACAACATTATAGGAAAGACGTTATCTAGGTCATTTTCCTCGTACAATTTTATTTGAAAAATGGTATCCTTTTTTTCTGAAGAACAACAATTTGTGTTCTTCCAGGTGTGGAGGTAGACTAACCACTTACTACTTTCTAACCCTCTAGACGGGGAGTGGTTATGTGCCAATGTGTGAAAAATTCTTGGCTTTACTCTGTGTGTGTGTGTGTGTGTGTGTGTGTGTGTGTGTGTGTGTGTTGATAGGAGTGAGGACTAGCCAGTTATGACGTGGTAAGCTGTAGCACAGCGAAAGCATTTAAATCATTCCAGTGACCTTAGCGCACTATCTAACAGTGGACACTCTAAACAAACCTGTTGTTAGGAAGCATGGCAATGGTGTTGTGTCTACTAAAGGTTTTTATTTGAAAAGCATATTACAAAACAAATACATGCTCACAGAGTACAAATTAGAATGTGAAAATAAGCAAAAGGAAGGAAAGTAATAATTCCATTATTCTGAGTCTTAAAGATAATCAGTTTTATAATCTATATTTCCCACTTATCAATATAGCAATAAAACTTTTCATGTCATTGAATATTTGTAGCATCATTTAAACAGGTGGTCATCATGCCACGGTGTATGTCATGTTTTAGGAGCTCTGGTGATATGGTGTTTAAACATATGACTACTAATCAAAAGGTTGGTGGTTCAAACTTGCCAGCTGCTCTATGGGAGAAAGAGGAGGCTGTCTGCTGCCTTAGAAATCCTGTGTGTAATTCTATTTGTTTTACAGGATCATTATGAGTTAGATTGACTCTTATAGCCTTGAGCTTTGGTGACCTAGTGGTAAAGAGCTGCACTATCAACCCAAAGGCATGTGGCTTAATTCCACCAGCTGCTCCATGGGAGAAAGACAAGCAATCGCATCCTTTGTGATTTACAGCCTCTGAAAACTCACTGGAGGGCCAGTAATGAGTTAGTTCAAACTCGATGGCACATAACAACAACGTATAACCTTTATATACTTTATTGAACCAACTCTCATTTCTGGAATTGCAGTTGTTTTCACAGTTCTTGCCATTTTGCCTGTAGCATTCATATCTATGGCACCATGGGGAGTGAGTTTGTTCAGGAAGGAGATAAGCTTCAGTCTAACTGGGTGTAGGTTGCTGTGGTGCCACCAGAACCAGCCGATCTGGAAGTTGGAGGTGAAGGGAAACTATTCAACAAGCAGCTCTTTGAGGAGTACAGGTGTGGTCCATGCTTGGAAGAGAGAAGGTCTGAGGGTTGATGGAAAGAAGATTTTGGTCGGAAGGATGATTCTTTCAGAATGGGCACCAGGGCATGTCCCCCATGAGAAGACTCAGTAAATGGGTGGGTGAACACTTGAGGCTGCTCTGCAGATAACATTCAGCCTTCTTCTCATTCCCTCTGTCATATTTGTTCAGTGTTTTGTGAACAAAATAGGAGTTAGAACTGGAGGCTGTAGATCTGTTTAACAACCTAAGTTTCCCTTATAAAGGCTGACCTGGCTCTTGCTTCTCTGGGTGACAAAAATGCTAATCAGTGCCAAATCCTGAACATCGCATATGGTACCATATGCTAAGTGAGGAGGCCAGGGAATAGCCACCTGTTTGGAGACTTCTGATTTGGAAAGATGACATTTCAATTGAATTTTATTGTAAATTCTACCTATTGGGCTTACACAAAAAATTATGATATAGGTGAGGAAACTGTAACGTGAACTGTCAAAAGAATAAACAAACCAGTCTTGGAAGAAGGATAGCTAGACTGTCCTTAGAAGTGAGGACGAGAGACATTGTCTCATTATACTCAGGACATGTTATGTGGAGGATGCCAGTTCCTGGAGAAAGATAACACTCTTGGTAGAGAATCAGTGGAGAACAGGAAACCCTCAGTAGCATGGATTCAGACAGTGGCTGCAACACAGCAATGACTGTGAGAGTGACAAAGGACTCAGGATCATTCTGTTGTACTAGGGGTCACTATGAGTTCCCACTGACTTGAGAGCACATGGCAACAACAAAGTTCCCAATGTCCCATAATAGGATCTCACACAACAGTGCTTTGATCACTCTCTAGTGAAACAAGTGAGAGAATGGTGCCATGTTAGCAGTCTTCCCAGGTCTTTGTCATGTATCCCTATTTAGGTCTCAGGAAGGGCACCAGCCAGAAAACAACTCCTTCTAAGCCTGAGATACTACATTTTGGGATTCTCTGTTGCCCTGAAGAGTGAACAGTACCTCAGCACTTTGTAGATGACAGGAATGGGAAGGGACAAAGGGGCTGAAACACATCTAAGGTGTGGCAGACAGGACATGTCTGGAATCTGAGCAGCTCCTATTAGCACAGTTTCCCGGCGTTTGTGAGACATTATCTATGAAGCTATAATGGACACTTTGACATTTGCACATTCTTTCCTGATTTCAGGGCTTTTGTTTTGCTGCCATTCGCTCCCACTTGCCCTCCTTTCTCAGTTGGTGCTGCTCCTGCTGCTGCTCTGGAACCACCAGCTTGCCCTCTCAGATGCCTGTTGTATATCAAATACCCTCTTTCCCCTGGAAAAGGTGCTAGCTATTTGGGGCTATTTTCTCCTGTTGTCTTGGCATTGAGAAAACAAAATCCTTACCATTAGGATACTAGTCAACATTACAAATGACGCAGAGAATATTGAAGTTGTTAATGGTTTCATCTTGCTTGGATCCATGATCAATAGCCTTGACAACAGGAGTCAAGATATCAAAAGATGGGTTGCATTGGGAAAATCTGTTTTCAAGGACTTCTCTAAAGTACTAAAGATGCATGAGAACAGATGAGGGGAAGAACTTCCTGAAAGGAATATATGATTACACTTTATATGTATGAGAACAATCTGGAACAAGGAGTGCATTGGAGTGGGGGGAGGAAAGAAGAGAGAAAATATTCAACAATGAATAAATAAAAGAGAAAAAAAAACAAAGCGCTAAGGAGCCATGAAGTCAGTTTGAAGACTAAGGTGTGCCTAATACAAGCCATGGGCTTTTCAATTACTTTCTGTGCATTTGAAAGGTGGACAATGAATCAAGATGACAGAAAAATTGATGTCTTTGGGTTTGGTGTTAGAGAAGAGCACTGAATAGCCCCTGGAGTACCAAAAAGAACAATAAAATATGTCTTATGTAAAATACAGCCTTCCAGGTCTCCTTAGAGGCAAAGATGATGAACTTTCATCTCATATACTTTAGATATGTTGTTGATAGGTGCTGTTGAGTCAACTATGACTCATATTGACCATGTGAACAACAGATATAAACCCTATCCTAAGCCATGCTATCCTCACAATCTTTAACACTCACACATCCATTGCTGCAGTCACTGTGTCAATTCACCTGGTTGAGGGTCCTCCTCTTCTGGACATTTTGTTAGGAGGTGCCATTCCTTTGAAAAGGGCATCATTCTTGGAAAGGTGGAGGGTCAGTGAAAGAGAGGAAGACCCTCAATAAGATGGAGCAACACAGTGGCACAGCCATGGGCTCAAGTATATCATGAATGATGAGGATGGTGCAGGATAGAGCAAGGTAAAGATTCACTGCTCCTAGGTTCTCTAGGAGTCACTTGATAGAAAATAACTATGAAAAACTTTCCACCAAAAAGGAGGGAAATCTAGCTAATGACAAAGAAGTGCCAACTGAGTGAGGACTTCTGAGATTTGTTTTTAGGGTTGGGTTTTTTAAAAATTACCTGTTTTTTATGAAAAGGAATAATTTAACCCCCAAAAAAGGGTTTTATTGTTAGGTTAATTGTTCAAGGTACATCACATTACTAAATATTTCATGTGAGTCTTAGCTATTTGGACAGGGGTGCAGTCTCAATGTTTGCTATAGGCACTATTTACCATAGATGGGCCTCTGGAAAGGAAGAAAGGATTAGATAACATGAATTTAGGGTGGATTAACCTAAAAGCAAGGTAAACATTAACTAATCTGTAGTGAACCAGTCTGTATTTACTCCCCAGCGTCCTAATCCGGATGAGCTATGGAGACCTGTAATACTTGTTAGATGTTCCACAGAGCTCAGTGAGTGCTGGCCCTGATTGATTCCACTGTAGAACAACACTCACAAATAAAGGAGTCCTGTGCAGACTGCATGGTGCTTCAGATCCTATCCTAATGTCTTCTGTATTATGGAACTGGTGATGACCCTTGACTGGTGTGGCTAAGAGGAGAGTGATTACTGTCATCTCATGTAGTCCCTCATTACTCCTGCTTAGGACCTAAGGTCGCGGGACAATTATGACTTGCTCTAGAGCATGGGAAACTAATCCCAGAGCTAACTTTAGAAATTCATCTGCTTTTGCTCAAAGAATATGCATATAGGGTAGAGAGTCACCTGGTTTCTTTGGATGACGTTACTTTCTCCAGTAAATCGCAACCTCCTTTGCATAATGTCGACTTGTCAATATAGGCGGTAGTTGCGGATTCTGTGGCTCTTTGCCTCTAAAGTTGTCCCCATTTCTTTTCTTCAGTGAAATGACTGTATTTCCCCTATCCTGTGGTAGCATGAGAGTACTAAGAAAGCAGACAATACCAGAAGGATATTTATTTGTGTTTTATTGATTATTCAGAGGCATTTCACTATGTGGATCATAGCAAATTATGGCTAACATTGAGAAGAACGGGATTCCCAGGACACTTAATTATGCTAATAAGAAATCTATGTTGCTGTTATGTGCTGTTGAGTAACCTCTGACCTATAGCGACTCTATGTATAGCAGCAGCTCTGAACCCTGCCCTGTCCTGAGTCAGTCTCATTGATTCTGATACACCAACCTCCATTGCTTCAGTTATTGTATTAATCTATGTTGTTGTTGTTGATTGCTGTCAAGTCGAGCACAACTCACAGCAACCCTATAAACAAAAAAAAAACAAAACAAAAAACCAACCCTGAACCCTTTTAATAATTATCATTGTTTTCTCTAAGTTCGTAGTTTCCAGAGGCATGTACCTATACCAAAAAGCTGTTGTCCAAACAACAAGGAAACACTGTATGGTTTAAAATCAGGAAAGTGTGTGCCAGTATTATATATATTCTTTACCTATTTAATCTGTATCTTGTGCAAAGTTTTGAGAAGCTAGACTCTGCAAAGAAGAATATGGCATAGGGATTGGAGAGACTCTTCAAGAACGTGTGTGGTGCAGATGACACAACCTTACTTGCTGAAAGTGACGAAGATTTGAAAAACAGTTGCTGCAGAAAATAAAGGACTAAGGCACGTGGCTCTCAATATGAATTACATCTCAACATCAAGAAAATAAAAATCTTTATCACTGAGCTGATAGGTAACAGCATGATAGATGCTAGAAAGAATAGATGGAGAAAAGATTGAAGTTGTCACTGATTTCATCTTACTTAGATCCACACTCAATGTCTGTAGTGGCAGCAGTCAAGAAATCAAAAGATATGCTGCATTGGGAAAATCTGCTGACAAAGATCTCTCCCAAGTACTGAAGAACGTAGATGTCAGTTTAAAAACTAAGGAGTACCTGATCCAAACCATAGTCTTTTCAATTACTTGCCATGCTTCTTAAAGTTGGACAGGCAGTAAGGATGGCAGAAGAAGAATTGATGCCTTTGAATTGTGGTTAGAGAAAAATACTGGGCACCCATATTCTGCCAAAAGAATAAATTAAGTCTGTCTTGGAGGTAGTGAAACAAGGGTGCTCCATAGAGACAAGGATGGTAAAACTTTGTCTCACATACTTTGGGCATGTTGTCAAGAAGGGCCAGTCTCTGGAAAAAAGACATCATGCTCGGGAAGACAGATTGACAAAGTGACTGTAACAACGGGATCAAGTGTATCAGAAAGACAAGAATGACACAGACAAGATCAAGGTTTATAGCTGTTTTCATAGAGTCACTATTAGTTGTGGTCAACTTGCCAACACCTAACAACAAGATGTCATAAAATTACAAACAAATTATCAATAGCAGCATTTGATTAAAAGGACACTGGTGCTGAGTGAAGTGTGTCCCGGGAAGATGATTCAGTCCATTCTGGTTTTCAACAACCACGGGAAGCCGCACCTAGTCTGCTTCAGGAAGCCGCAGCTAGTCTGCTTCTACCAGCATTTTCCAGAAGAAATTCAGCAACTGATTGTTCGAGAGACTTTCTATCTAGTCCTCAAGAGGGATGACAACATCTGTAACTACTTGGACGGTGGAAGTTTGATTTGTGGCTCTGATTACAAATTGGTTTACCGGCACTATGCGACCCTCTACTTTGTGTTTTGTATGGATTCACCAGAGAGTGAACTTGGGATCTTGGACCTCATCCAGGTTTTCGTGGAGACCCTGGATAAATGCTTTGAGAACGTTTGTGAACTGGATTTGATCTTCCATATGGATAAGGTGCACTATATCCTTCAGGAGGTGGTGATGGCTGGGATGGTGTTGGAAACAAACAAATGAAATTGTGGCTCAGATGGACACTCAAAACTGGCTGGAAAAATCAGGGTGGCCTCTCAGCAGCCCCTGCCTGGGCTGTGTCTGCTGTGAAAAACATCAACCTGCCTGAGATTCCTTGGAACATCAACACTGGGGATCTCAACATCAAAGTCCCCAACCTGTCCCAGTGTGTCTGAGGGTTGAGTCTTGGGCTGGACTGGAATCCTGAAGACAAAGCCATGCACATCTTGAAAGAGAACCCATTTTGAGCCTTAGAAGAGTCAGACCTCAGGACCGTGACATTTTCTGAGTGGGGAGACCATTTGGCATAGAGTGGGCAAGGGTGTGGCCACACCTTTCTATGGTGCCTGTGGTCCCACCGATGAGAAGGGAAGCCCTGGCTTCCTCACGGGCAAGGACAGTGCCTAGACCCTCAGCACCCCTTACCTCCTGCATGCATCTGCTCCCAGGGATTGGAGACTATTAGCAGACCCACATGTTTTGACAACCTCACTGCATTCTCTGACTAGAATCGTCATCCTTAGTCCCATAGATCTTCTGTAACCCTCCCTTTTCCTGGCCAGGGCCATAGGTAGAAAAGTCCTGGCTCTTCATATATGGGGATGTGCTGTGTGGCAAGCAAGTGCTGAATGTTAAGAGAACCAGAGTCACCTGCCGGCTGTACTCGGGTGGTTCTACTTAGAACCTTTGTATCGCCAAACTTTCTGGTTTCCACACCCTGTAGAATATGTTTCCTCCATGGGCATAGTCTCAGTTCTGTTTCACAGGTGTTCATGTGCAGAACTCAGTTCATTATGAGTGTGGTGTATGCCCATCCCCATTTCTTCTAATATAGAGCATCCATCTCCCATCCCATGGCCCACTGCTCAACACAGCCAGAGGTTTCTCCTCCCAAAGTGGGAGGCCGCGTGCCTTTTGCTGAAGGTAAAGCTTACATCCTGTGGAATGTCTCAAATTATGGCTCTTCTTAAGTTTCAAATACATTCTACTTGTGAGGAGCCAATGTTTCAGCTGCTGGCTTGTGAATGATGAGTCTCCACTGTATAGGAAACCCATACCTGCTCCTGAGAAGCTTCCAGGGTGTGGAAGCCAGTGCTAGGCCAGCTGTTCTGGGCCTGGTAGAAGAGCTGGTCTGGGAATCCTGCTGCTTTGGGCTGTAGCAGCACTTCATCTTTTCCCAAGGTGAAAGGGGTCTCGCTGAGCTGTCTGTGGGTGTGGCCATTTCCTCTCAGGTGATGTTCTCCTAAAGCTTTGCAAGCCTGTTAATGTTTATTTGTGTGTGGGGGGGGTAAAAGGACATCACCCGAGTACTCCCCCCTCTTCCCCCCATGGATCCTCATACTCATTCTCCCATAATGGTCTTATGTAGTATTTGTCATTATAGGACTGAGTTAGTTCACTCAGCAGACTGCTCTCCAGTCCCTCCCAAGTTACGTAGTAATTTACAAAATCATTGCTCCTGTGTGCTGTGTAGTATTCCATCATGTGAATGTACCATAATTTCTCAATCCATTCAATTGTTGTTGGACAGCTGGGCTGTTTCCATGTTCTTGTGATGGTGAATAACTCTGCTGTGAACATTGGTGTACAAGTCTCAATTTGTGCCTCAGATCTCAGTTTCTCAGGGTATATTCCAAGCAGTGGAATAGTTGGGTCATACGGAATTTCAATGTGTAGCTTTTTGAGGAAGCACTAAACTGCCTTCCAGAGTGATTGTACGGTTTTACAACCCCACTAACAATGCATAAGAAAGAGTCCTTTGAAAGTTTTAAAAATGCAAATATATCCCTTTGATAACTCAGGTGCTCCTGACCCAAGTCTTTTACATCACCTCATGTACATGTGAAAGTTGGACAGTGGAAATGGATGACAAAAGAATCATTGATGTATTAAAATGTGATGTTGTTGAAGACCATTAAATATATTGTAGACTTCCAGAGAAAGAGACAATGGAAAAAAATACAAGCAGAATGCTCCTTAGAGTTGATGATCTCAAGACTTTGGCTTACATACATTGGACACATCATCAGAATGACCTATCACTAGTAAAAGGTATCATGACTTATAAAGTAGTTGGTAAAAATGAGAGAAACTCTTAATGAGATGGATTGATAAAAGAGCCACAATTATGAACTCCGTTGACACATGATCAGGTGATGTTCCTTCTGTTATGCAAAAGGTCACTACTGAGTCAGAACTGACCCATAGTTGACAATCTAGTGGATTTTCAGAGGCAGTGAATCACATGTGAAGAGATTACCCATCCTTCATCCACAGAACAGCTGATGGATTTCAACCATACAACTTTGGGATTGCAGCATAGCTTCACCACTAGGCCACCAGAGCACCACTGAGTTAAAGTTGGCTAAATAGTGACATTCAATGTATTGCCGATAGCATCTTTAAGTATTGCAACTCAAGGCTTAAATTTGTTTTTCAGTTCTCTCAGCTTGAGAAATGTAGAGCAAGTTCTTCACTTTTTATTCTCCAACTCCAGCTCTCTGCACATTCCATTATAGCACTTTGCTTTGTCCAAGCTGCCCTTTGGAATTTTCTGTTCAGCTCTATTCATTTGGCATGTTTTCCTTTTGTTTTGTCTTCTTGACACAACAGTGACATTTTCAGAGTCTCTTGTAACAATCATTTCCATTTGTTCTTTGCCCTCTGTTTTCATAATAACCTTTTGCTTTATTCATGGGCTATCCTTGATATCATCCTACAACTCACTTGGTTATTGGTGTTCAATGCCTCAAAGCTATTCCCAAGAGGATTTTGAAATTCAGATAGAATTGATTCAAGACCATATCTTGGTTCCTGTGGACTTATTTTTATTTTCTTTGGCCTCAATTTGAGCTTGCATATGAGGGCAAGTCTGACCCATAGTTTGCCCATGGGCTAATTTTGACTGCCAATTTTGAGCTTCTGCAATGATTTCTTCCACAAATATAAATCTGATTCATTATGCAGCCCATCAGCTGAGATCCATGTGTAAAGTTGCCATTCAAGTCTTTTTAAAAAAAGTATTTACAATGAAAAAAATAATTGTAAATAGAAAATACAATCATTCTATTTCCAGTCTCGTTTCTATCACCAAATCCATATTTTTCAACTATTATTCCTTCTTCACTATTTCCAGTTTTTGTATTCCAGTCACCAATTATCATTAACACATCTTGATTGCATGTTCGGCCATTTTTGGACTGCAAGATTTAGTAAAAATTTTCAATTTCTTTCTCTTTGGCTCCAGATGTAGGAATGCATATTTGAATAATAGTCATGTTAATGTTTTCCTATCACTTATAACATTGTATTTTAGAATAGAACTTAAAATTGACTTTTCTTACTATGAATTTAACACTATTCTTCTTCTGGTTTGGTTTTTTTGTTTTTTTTCTCCCCCATTTCCAGCATAGTATACCATCTGATTATCTAATTCAAAGTGGTCAAAGCTGGGTTTGACCTTGAGTAAGGGTTTGACATTGGGCTTGAGTAAGATGGGTTCAATAATGTATACTGCACTGAAACAGAGGAGGGAGAGAACCATTTAAAAGAGAGATATAACTGGGTATTTCTGTCATCACAGGAGACTAGGGCGAGGGCTACATGGTGGAGGAGACCTGGGGGAGGGTTTGTAAAACAATGAAAGAATCTTTTCTTTTACTTTTCCATAATTTTTGGACTCATGTACTTATAACTTGTTAGTCAAATTTGTGTCTTCTAGGTTGCAACACCCCCATGATACATCTTCAAGGATATGAACATGTACGGCCAAGCACAATCAATAAGAGTGCATCTAAATTCCAAAATCAATCTCCATAATAGTCTATGTGTTTCCTACTGCCAAAGGGGCCCTTTAGAGTAGTGAGAGAAGATCTTCACCCTGAAACCCACAGCGTCCCTTTTCAGCAGGAAGTAGCTAAGAGACTACGCCATCCCCTTTTCCTTATGACTCAGGGTGAAGTCTCTCTCAGGGAGGAGTGATAGGGAATGGCAAAGGACATACTGACAAAGAAGATTAATCAGAACTGGCTTTGACAAGCACTGTGGCATTTGGACAAGATCAAACTGGGAGGAGGGTAGAGAGAATAGTGCAACAATGAATGAGTGGAAGCCCAAAATCTCTGTAAATGTTTATGAAAATGAATAAAATATAATTATAGAAAAACAAACAAACAAAAAAACCAACAAAGTGGTCAAAGCTGGTCCATGTCATCTCACTAATGTCTAGTATCTTGATGTTCGTGTATTCCATTTCATTTATTGGAGAAGCTGGACCCTATGAAGAGAAATGTGGCATCAGAATTGGAGGAAGACTTATCAATAACCTGCATTATGCAGATGATACTACCTTGCTTACTGAAAGTGAGGAGGACTTGAAGCACTTGTTGCAGAAGGTCAAGGAAAAGAGTCTTTGGTATGGATTACATCTCTATGTAAAAAACAAAACAAAACAAAACCAAAAAACCCCAACAAAAACAAAAAAAAACCCCAACACTGAAGATTCATCCCAATGGACCCAGAGGCAACATCATGATGGATGGAGAAGAGATTGAAACTGTCAACAGCTTCATCTTGCTTGGATCTACAAATAACACCTTTGGTACTAACAGGAAAATAAGGAGACACATTGCACTGGGAAAATCTGAGTTAAGATCTCTCCAAATCATTGAGGAGTAATTATATCAGTTTGAGGCCTAAAGTCCTGATTTAGAACATAGTCTATTTGATCACTTGCCATTCATCTGAGAGTTGAAAAATAAATAAGGATGACAAGAAGAAAAACTGGTGCCTTTGAACTGTGGTGCTGGAGAAGAGCTCTGAACATCCTGTGGATTGTCAAAAGAGCAAATAGATATGTCTTGGAGAGGGTCCAGCCAGAGTGTGCTTTGAAGTAAAAAGTGATGAGTCTTTTCCTCACACACTTTGGGCATGTTCCTTAGAAAGGGGCACCATGGCCGGAAGTGTGGAGGGTCAGTGAAGAAGAGGAAGACCCTCAGCCAGGTGGACTGACACAGTAACTGCCACAATGGGCTCGTGTGTGTCAGGAAGTGTGAGGATGGCACAGGATAGAACAGGGTTCAGATCTTTTGTTCACAGGGTCGCTATGAGTCATACCTGAGTTGACCGCATCTAACAACAATAAGTAGAGACAACAACAAGATTTGAGAGCATCCCAAAATTGAGGAAATATGTCATTATTTCCATCTCTCACAGCAAGTTAGTAGTTGAAAAGAAAATGCTTGCTATGTGGTGGTGTGGTGATGAAGCCAGAAGCTGTACCTGAGTGAACAGTTACAGAAGCACCACAGCACTGCTTGTGACACACTGTTTATGCATCTTTCTGGTTGAGGAAGAAGGTGAAGTGCATTATTTTCCACCCAATTTTTACTTGTCATGGTGGCTTTGTAAGCTTTATTCCTTTATATATCATATTGGCAGAAATGCAGAGTAAATAAAGGCCACTAGCATTGAGATATAGATGATAGGCTGTATTAAGTGAATGGAGACATTTTAAATCAGTAATGACAGGTTCTTCAGTGCCCTAGGTAGTGGTGGAGGAGCTGTGCTGTCAATCTGAAAGCACGTGGTATAAATCCAGCAGCTGCTCCATTGTAGAAAGATAGGCAATCTCCTTCTATGCAAATTACTGCTGCTGGAAACTCACCAGAGGGTCAGTTATGGGTTGGTTCTGATTTGATGTTACAGAGCAACAATAACATATTAAAAAGAACACCAAAAGCAATCTTGAAGCTGATGGAAAAAAGCTTGAGGATGGTAGCAAGAGAAAACTCAGAAGATATTTTTTTTTTTTTTACTGATTGAATCCATCAATCTTTCCCCATTTTCCATAATTCTAATCCATTTTAGTTTTTATTTAAATTTTGACTTATAGAGAATGAGCTCCTTTCCCCTTACTGGCTTGCAGTCTACCTCCCAGCAGGTAGGGAGTCCCCAAACAAATGTTTACACTGGTGATAGATTTGACCTGTTTCATCCATGTTTATTTCACGTGCTCTCTTTGAGCAAGAAATTCTGAGACAAGTAGTTAGTTTTTTTCATACGCTCTGTGACAATGGAAACAAGTAATACTCATTAGTCTATAGGGGAGAAGGGTGGTCTTGTTAACATTTTGTTCTGTTGGTTTGGACTGATGGAAAGGGAATTAGATGTGTCAGAGCGAACCTTTGGGAAGACCTGTGCCTGTGAAGACAATTAGATATGATCTATGTGATACTGAAATATGAAAGACTTTTTCTTTTGTGCATAGAAAGCAATGAAAATTTTAGTTCTTTATTAGGAATGTTACTTGGTGACTGCCTTTACATTAAGGATAAAGTGATTAAGCAAGACTCTCCAAATTATGGGGAGCTTGGAACTCAATAAATTAATTGGTAGAATCTTTACACTAATGCAAACAGCTAACGTCATCAATTGCCAACTGAAAGGTTGCAACCATTAAAAACTCTATGTAGCACACACATGGGGTCACCATGTGCCAGAACTGACTTGTTGGTAACTGGAATGCCTCAGGAAACATTGGAAAGAAAATATATTTGAGTTTGTGGAGAATAACAGAGTGTGATGAAAATCACAGAGAAAAAAAAAGTTCCTGATGATTAAAAAATGATAGCCAAAGACAAAGTTTTTTTTTTTTTAAATCTTTTTTTTATTGGGGAAAACATATTGGGGGTACAAGGAGGTGAGGGTTGGGGGCAGAAGGGTGAGGATGGGCCAGGATGCAGTTGCAGAGCTGCACAGTTTGGTC